>NC_030417.2:11059121-11114121 GCF_001660625.3 Ictalurus punctatus
GGCACGGCTGACTTCTACACTGAACATGGCGTCAAAGTATGGCAAATGAGTACTCGACTTCTTATATAGTGTCCTGGTTGGGTGTTGTTCACAGAATTTTTAAGCATGTGTGTTTTTGATTTTTTTATTATTGCTCATAAGGCTAGATGTAGAAGTGTAAAAATTAACACTCAATATGTTTACCTGGACAACAATAATCCGATATTAACCTGATTAAGACGATACTCTGATGAAGAAACTAGCATGTAAACGGCGATTATTGATGACCTTAATCGGATTAAACTCATACTCGAAGTAAACACAAATCGAATTAAGACGTGTAGAGTATTCCTGTTTTAGTCACATTATCGATGTGTATTACAGACATGTACACAGCTTAATCACACTATTAACATCGTGTGGGAGTTTTCACCGCATTTTGCGACAGGACACATACACACACGGCAGTGCTCAACCGTTTGACGGCAAACGAGACCACGTACTTACCTGATATATAGTAAGCAAAATGCACGTATTTCTATATACTATATAGACGGTAAGTACGCGATTTGGGACGCAGCCCACGGCTTCAAGCAGTCGTCTATTTGCACGTACAGCATGACAAATCATTAACCGCACTCGAAGCTTTCGTAAAAATTAAAAATAAAAACACCAAAAACTGTATGTTGATACGTGAAATTCTGGAGGGAACGTCGGACGGCGTGGCGTGAAGATGCGATGACGTGTGACCTTAATCGATCTATGTTCTATAACATGTAAAACAGGAACATGAAAGGAATATTCTAAAAGCGACTCATGTAAACACCTTAATCACAATATTGTCTTATTCAGAATAAGCGCGATAATTAGCTTACTGCTGTCCATGTAAATGTAGTCACTAACTGATCGCTAAAGGGACTTATTTAGTCTGGTTTATTAATTAATTAATTAATTTATATTAAGGATTGCATTTACAATAGCATTGTAATTGAGCATAATAACATTACTGAATCAGTGACATTACATTGACCTGATTCACCTTCAGGTAATGGCTGTAGACTGGCCTTTCGAAGAGGAAAGTGACTGCCCCAACAAGGACAAGCAGAGAAACATCATGGACTACTTGGAGGAGAACCACTTTGACATGGTGATTAACCTGTCCATGAGGAATGCGGGCGGTAGGCGTTTGTCCTCCTTTGTCACTAAAGGATACCGTACCCGTCGCATGGCTGTGGACTATTCTGTACCTCTGATCATCGATATCAAGTGCACCAAGCTCTTTGTTCAGGTGAGAATCTGCGAACAGTCCAACCTTCATCAGGAAACGTTTGTTCCTTTCAAATCTTCCTTAATTGCTTGATGTGTTGTATGCGGATCTAGGGAAGTTCTGACATTAACATTGCATGGAAGAAGAGGCACAATTGTTTCAAACTCTGCACTCGTTCTTTTCGGCAGGCGCTGAGACAGATTGGTCAAGCTCCTCCGATCAAGACTCACATTGACAGCATGACGTCCCAGAAACTGATTCGTTTACCTGGTAACTCCGATCACATGTTGTGCACATCATGTACAGTGGATATAAAGAGTCTACACATCCTTGTTAAAAAATTCAGGGTTTTGTGACGTAAAAAAACTGAAATTAAGATCAATCGTGTCGGAAATTTTTTCCACCACCGTGGCTTTATCAGTTGGATGAAACCTAGAGGATGTCAAGAAAATCCTACAGAAACATCTGAGCTTCATTAGGGGTTAATCAGAATAATTGTATTGATGAGAACTGTGTGCTAATTACTTTTTGAACATGAGCTTGATGATTGGTTCATTCTTGGTTCAACACCGTGACATCCCCTGTTAGATGAGGGTGTGCAGACTTATGCAACCAGTTTGTTGTAACTTTATTTTTCCAAGTGTTCCTGATTGTTTGTGACTACATTTTTGTCCGTTCGGCCGTAAAGTTCTGACACGAGTTATGTTGGTTTCATTTATTTATTTACGTCACAAAAACCTGCCATTTTAACAGGGGTGTGTAGACTTTTTTTTTTTTGTATCCATTATATAAAGCATGATCCAATATATTGCAACATTTGTGCACCGTTTAACCTCAATTCTGTTCCTATAGGCCTCATTGATGTCCATGTACACCTGCGAGAACCTGGTGCCACGCACAAGGAGGATTTCTCCTCGGGCACAGCCGCCGCCCTGGCAGGAGGCATTACCATGGTGTGTGCCATGCCGAACACCAACCCTCCTGTGATCGATCCCGGCTCTCTAGCCCTGGTCCAGAAGGTAATGTCACCCTCAAACAGGAATCTCCAATATTCTAGACGTGTTTTACATAATGCAGTCTAATGTTCTGTTATTTTGCATCGTACTGGTCTGTGTAGCTGGCGAAGGCAGGATGTCGCTGTGACTATGCTTTATACGTGGGGGCGGGTTCAGACAACGCCACTATTCTGCCCTCCATTGCGAACGCCTCGGCTGGTCTGAAAATGTACTTGAATGATACTTACTCAACTTTGAAAATGGACAATGTTTCCTTGTGGATGGAGGTAAGGAGTTAATCTCTCTCGTACTGTCGTTTATAAATAATATAATGGACACTAGCACTACATGGAGTAATGATCCTTTTCAATGCAGCATTTTGAAAAGTGGCCAAAGAATTTACCTATAGTGGCCCATGCAGAGAGGCAGACCGTGGCGGCCATTTTGATGGTAGCTCAACTCTACCAGAGACCTGTTCACATTTGCCATATTGCCAAAAAAGAGGAGGTAAGACTACGAGTCTCTTCAAGCTACAGCGTATAACTCAGCGTTTTGGTCAGACAATCTGAATTTCCTTGTGTGTATTTATTTATTTGTTTGTTTGCTTGTTTGTTTGTTTGTTTATTTCCCCCCTCAGATCTTGATCATCCGAGCCGCAAAGCAGAAGGGCATCCAGGTGACATGTGAAGTCGCACCTCATCACCTCTTCCTGTGTGAAGACAACATATCCGTTCTAGGGGATGGCAGGGCTCAGGTGCGACCCATGCTGGGCACCCGAGAGGACATGGAGGCGCTGTGGGAAAATCTGGATATCATTGACTGTTTTGCCACTGATCATGGTAAGGATTGGATTGAACTGAATACAATCCATTACCCTAAAATGATACTGTACAGGTTCCCCTGCCCAATTCAGACTTTCTATATTTTAATGCGTATTACGTGCGTATATCCAACTGCAGCTCCTCACTCGGTGGGTGAGAAGGACTCAGAAAAGCCTCCACCAGGCTACCCAGGCCTGGAGACTATGCTGCCCCTGCTGCTCACCGCCGTCAGCGAAGGCCGTCTCACCGTTGATGACATCATCAAACGTCTCTACGAGAACCCAGCTCGAATTTTCTCTCTTCCTCCTCAAGAGAATACCTACGTGGAGGTCTGTGGTTAAAGAAATGACAGTATTTGAATCCCAGAATGCTTGGTTGTTCGACTGAAACGATTGTTCAGGTAGATCTGTGTATAACAAAGTATATTTTCTAGGTGGATTTGGAGCAAGAGTGGATCATCCCGAAGCACATGCAGTTCACGAAGTCGAAGTGGACTCCTTTCGAGGGCATGAGGGTGAAGGGTAAAGTGATGCGAGTGGTGCTGAGAGGGGAGGTGGCCTACATTGATGGACAGGTGAACTTGTGTTTCATGAGAAATTCTTAGGTGCATGACGTTTTCACTTAGTTTTATATAGTATCAGTTTAACCACCATTGTCGTGTGTAATACTTTCAGGTACTGGTACCTCCTGGTTACGGTGAAGATGTGAAGACGTGGTCATCAGTTCCAGTTCAGTCATCAGTTCCTGAAATACCTAAGGATATCCAAAAGGTAACACTTAAGTTAGTTGTTCCCAAGACTGTCCCTCAGACTGCATTTTTCTTTTTTTACTCAGGACTATTTCTTCAGGTTCATCGTACATTAATGCATTTGTGTGTGTTGCACAGACCCCTGAGCATCCTAGACAAGCGACTCCTAGTGAATCTCTGCGTGCTCGAGCTGCGAGTCCACGCAGATCAGCTGGGGACCGTTTCATGCTCCCTCCTCGCGTCCACCACACTTCTGATCCTGGTCTGCCACCAGGTACTTATTTCGGCTTCGTTGGTTTAATTTCCTCATAATCCAAGCTCAACAAAATTACCCCAAACTATGTGGCAAAATGTGATATGAAAAAAAGCAAGAAAAAAAAGCACATTAACAAAAGAGCTCCATACCCACAGTGAAGCATGATTGTGGAAGTGTCATGCTTTAGGGTTGCTTTTCTTCAACCAGAATTGGGGCTTTTACCCTCTGCAAATCTTCTACATCATGAGTTCTGATCCTGATCTGCCACCAGGTACTAATTTGGGCTTCATTTCCCTTTAATATATGTGCTGGTAACCTTAAATAATCCATAAAACCCTTAAGTAATCCATACTTGAGATCAATGCTGCTTCCTGTGGAGAATGAAATATGCTGGATATTGTTGAGAATTTTTTTTAAAAAATCTTTATTTGAAAGCTGTTAGGTTAGAGATGTACTTGCTATCCATATGAAGCATTTCATGGTGCGTGTTAGTGTCATATAAATCCACTTTATAACATTTGAGACCCATAAAAGGTGTAGAGATGCTTCACGGCCATTTATAATAGTTTTTGAGAATATTCAAGGGTACTTTTAAACCTGCGTTTTGTTTTTCTTGCGCTCAGAAATGGCCCCTTTTGCAGAGACGTGCACATACCCTCCTCCACTAGCCAGAATTCTATCACCTCAGATGAGCCAGCCTCTGGCCGTGTCTCACATCCAGACTTCGCCTCTGCTTCACCCTTTAGTGGGTCAACACATCCTTTCTGCACGCCAGTTTACCAAGGAGCAGGTACACACCTTTTTACATTTATTTGCTGGAGCATTGTGGCATTCCTCAAGTCACAAATGTGTTCGGTTGTCCTGCTTATTGCCAGGCTCCATGACCGTGTCAGGAAAGGGTGTGAGAAATGTAGTGTTTTGTGTGTAATGGCACATATGCCGTTACACATCCATCATCATTATAAGCAGAAGAGGGCAGTTTTTGCTTATTAGAGTTCTCTACTCCTATTACCTGTATATACGATAATATGTATGCTTATTAACAGATGAAATATATACAGTATAGCACATCTGATATTAATTCCTTGTGAGATCTTGGAATTTGGCCTTCTGGATATGTCCAGAGCCATATCACCCTGTAGGGCTCGTCGGGTTTCCCACTGAGGCTAAGCAGGGTTGAGCGTGACAAGTACATGGATGGGAGACCCCATGGGAAAAATTAAGGTTGCTGCTTTAAGAGGTATTAGTGAGGCCAGTAGGGGGCACTCACCCTGTGGACTGTGTGGGAACTAATACCCCAGTATAGTGATGTATTTCAGACGTTAAACCAATGTCCTGACTCTCTGTGGTCATTAAAAATCCCTCTTTCACACTTCTCGTAAAAAGAGTAGGGGTATAACCCTGGTGTCCTGGCAAAACTCCCCAATTGGCCCTTCTCTATCATGTTCCCCTAATAATCCCCATCTCTGAATTGGCTACAGTACTCTCTCCTCCACTAATAGCTGGTGTGTGGTGGGCGTTCTGGCGTACTATGGCTGCTATCGCATCATCCATGTGGATGCTACACATTGCTGATGGTTGAGGGAACCCCCCCCCCCCCCCCCCCCCAATACTATATAAAGCTATTTGAGTGCCTAGAAAAGCGTACGTAAAGCGTATTGTACGCTATTTGCAGAAGAACATTTGTAATGGGGGTTGCGCAGACTGCACAATGCACACTGAGTAGTATTGCCTTAATGGTATAGTGATATACAGTCAGGTCTTGAATTATTGTCCCTTGGAAAAGATGGGTTAAAAAAACAGCAAAAAAAAAACCTTTTAGCTTAATCTCACTCTGAAGTAAATAAGAGAAACCTCATTTCAACGTAATCCAAGAATATAGATGTGTGTAGAAGCGTTTGGGATAACACACAACACAACTCAGGAATTTCAGAGAAGGAATTGAGTGACCTGGAAAAGAAGCGCAAAAGAAATTCATGCTTAATGCTCGAAAACATTCCACCAAACCTTTTTCCGCTGTGCAGACAGAAGGAATGTAATGTAAGCAGGCCCCAGCCAGTAATACTATAATCCAAACAGTAAGAAGACTAGGAGTATGTTCAAATCAGGGGGGAAATGCTGAAAGGAACAAACACTCTCTGTGCTGTTTTGAGTCAAGTTCAGAATGGGTTCCTTTAAGCCAGCATTTCCTGTATAATTTTCCACAGAATTGTTTTTTTTTTTTTTTAATAACGATGGAGAATGCTCATTTTAAGAATGAGGAAAAACACACACACTATGAATGTGCAAGTTAATATTTTTTAATGATTCTTTTTGGAGACCCTGCGGAGGTATGCTGCCGTGTGCACAGCACATGGTCTTCATGGCTATATAAGAGTACAAGACCTGGTTCACCTTAAGCCTGTGTATACATCACTGGGCTTCCTGCTTTGATGGCCACCATTAGCCAGTCGGCTTTCAGCAGGAGTTTCAAAGGTTTAACATTTGAGCTACCCTCACAAACCTCAAATCTCTTTAGTGTTCTAGGTAAGAAATGGCCACTGCGGGTAATATTTCAGAAGGGTCCCAAGGCAACGTGCACTCGTTGATAAAGAGGATTTTTTTGGAAACTTGGAGATATTGAATAATCAATCCTTGTGATTTCAGATGTCCCACTTGTTCAATGTGGCTCACACACTTCGTTTAATGGTTCAGAAAGAGAGGAGCCTGGACATCTTGAAGGTAAGCTCTCACTGAGAAACATCATACTGTTATTTTAAAAAAAAAAAAAAAAAACATGTTCTTTGGTTGTCACAAAAGACAGAAAAGCAACCGAACTTTTTTTTTTTTTTTGGAATGGATAGTATATGGAAACTTTATTCCATATACTGTTGAGTCATTGATAACACAAAACAAATAGTGCATCTCCCATTTATATAACGTTAATGAACGTGATCTTTATTCTGTGAGCGGGGTTGCCAGGTTCCTGCATCGGATCCACGTATTGCAGACGAGTACTGTAAATCATAAACACGCACCACTGTTGGTGGAGATGGTGTTGCATTTTATTTCATAAGTCACATGGCCAGTCCTTTTTAGGAGCTTAGCTCTTTGGGGATTCATACCAAGAATATAGACTTATTTAGATATTAGACCTAGATAGTAACAGACTATAGCTGGGCTACACAAATTTAAAACAAACAAAAAAAGGTCATGTCTGTCTGCAGAATCAGACCTGGTCATTCCAGTCCATCTGACCTAAACTCTACTGATTTGTTTGTGAAAGCTTTTTCCAAGGAGTCTAGATCAGGAAATTGCATGATGCACTGTTAGGCCATTTTGCAAATCTGGAAACCCCTTTGGAGTTGAATTGTTGGTCACTTAATGTGATGGGACAGATTCTTTTGTTTGTTTAGAAGGAAAAAAAAATCACTAAATGCAGTCAGATAGAAATATATTTGACTAGCATATGCATCATTTAAACATTAATGGCTGGCTCAATAATGTTGTTGTTTTTTCCTGCCAGGGTAAGGTCATGGCCTCCATGTTCTATGAGGTGAGCACTCGGACCAGCAGCTCTTTTGCTGCAGCGATGCAGCGGCTCGGCGGCTCTGTTGTGCACTTCAGCGAATCCACTTCCTCCACGCAGAAGGGCGAGTCCCTGACCGACTCGGTGCAGACCATGTGCTGCTATGCTGATGTCATTGTGCTGCGCCATCCAGTGCCTGGAGCTGTAGAGGTGGGGTACATTATTACTCCTTTTTTTTTTTTTTTTTTCTTTCTGTCTTGTCTTGTTTCATTTTTGTTGTCTGGTCAAATGTGCATTAACCCTAGATTCTCATAAGCCCGGTATCTCGTGAACGAGCGGTTGAATGTTTGTTGGATTTATATGGAATTATCATTGTAAACAGCAGATAAACTGATTGTTCAGTGCAAGGTCAAATGTCTTCAATAGCTTCTTTCCTGTTTGAAGTATTTGTTAAGGGTATGTCATTTTTGAGTTGGTTCTGGAAAGCAGAACTCAATGCACAAGTATGCTTTTGATTTCCTTCATTATAGAAAGCGGCAAAGCATTGTCGGAGGCCGGTAATAAATGCTGGCGATGGTGTCGGCGAGCACCCCACTCAGGCCCTACTCGATATCTTTACCATACGGGAAGAGCTTGGCACCGTCAACGGAATGACTGTAAGTCCACAAGAAAACCCCAACTTTTTATTTCCACAAAAAAAGAAAGCTCTAGAGCAGTGGTCACCAATCTACCTTCCTGAAGACTTTAGATGGTCAGGCGGGCATCATTATGGTTGGAGCTAATCATTGCCTTAAGAAGTTCTTGATCAGCTAAACAGGTGTGTTTTAGTTGGATTTTGATGGAGATGAAACCTGTAGGAAGGTAGATCTCAAGGATGAGGGTTGTTGACCACTGCTCTAGTGGCTTAGGTAGTCATTGACTACGTTTACATTGACAGCAGCAATCTAATTATTGACCTTACTCTGAATAAGACAATATTGTGATTAAGGTGTTTACATGAGTCGCTTTTAGAATACACCTCTCTTGTACCTGTTTTACATGTTATAGAACATAGTTCGATTAACAGCACGTCATTACGTCACCGTGCCACGCCATCCGAAGTTCCCTCCAGAATTTCACGTATCGACATACAGTTCGTCTTCGTTATGGTACCGTATACAGTTTTGGGTGTTTTTATTAAAAAATTTTTACGACCGCTTCAAGTGCGGTTAATTATTTGTCATGCTGTACGTGCAAATAGACAACTGCTTGAAGCCGTGGGCTGCATCCCAAACCACGTACTTACCATCTATATAGTAACCGAGATACATGTATTTCTCCTACTACAGGCCTATAGTAGGCAAGTATGCGGTTTCGGATGCAGTCGTGCTCTCTTGTTTGCCGTAAAACGGTTGAGCACTGCCGTGTGTTTACGTGTCGTGTCGCAAAATGCGGTGAAAACTCCCACATGACGTTAATAGTGTGATTAAGGTGTTTACATGTCTGTAATACACATCGATAATGCGACTAAAACAGGAGTACTCTACACGTCTTAATTCGATTTGTGTTTACTTCGAGTATGATTTTAATCGGGTTAAGGTCATCAATAACCGCTGTTTACATGCTAGTTTCTTAATCAGAGTATCGTCTTAATCGGGTTAATATCGGATTATTGTTGTCCAGGAAAACGTACTGATGGATTAAGAACTCATAGGAATCCCCTGCCTGTTCATAGTCGTTTCCTGAGTATTGTTGGGTTTGTTTGTTTATTTGTTTTTTCTAGTAATACTTATTGTTGTAGTATTATAAAAGTAGTGCAAGTATACAAGCTGTGTCTCCTTGACAGCCAGAAACTGTATCTTTTTTTTTCTTTTTTTTTTTACTTTTGGAAAGGTTTATTGTGTGTTGGTGTGTGTGTATTTCTGTGTAACTCTTGCTTTTTTATTTTTATTTTCTTTCTTTCTTTTTTTTTTTTTTTTTTTTACAGATCACTATGGTGGGCGATCTGAAGCACGGCAGAACTGTGCATTCATTAGCCAGACTGCTCACCCAGTATCGCATCAGCCTGCGCTACGTGTCCCCAAAGAACCTCAGCATGCCCCACGAGATCGTTGACTTTGTTGCATCCAAAGGCATAAAGCAGGTGCACAGGAGTGTTGATTTGTGAAACTAGTTTTGCGAGGGGTGTTTTTAAAAAAATATTTGTCTTTTTGCTAATTTACATCTGGCCGTTTTTTCATCAGGAGGAGTTCAGCAGTATTGAAGAGGCCCTTCCTGACACCGATGTCCTTTACATAACACGGATTCAGAAAGAGCGTTTCGCCTCCGAGGAAGAGTACAAAGCAGTAAGGCATCACACTAGCCATTGTACAATATGTGTGCACTCTCCCTGTGCGCTTTTATTGTATGGAATGTATTTTGAAACTTTTTTTTTTCCCCCCTCTTCTTCCTTTTTTGTAGTGCTTCGGGAAGTTTATCTTGACCCCTCATATAATGACAGGAGCCAAGAGAAAAATGGTGGTCATGCACCCACTTCCAAGAGTTAACGAGATTAGGTATGCTTAATTATATGATCTATTACATCACATGTAATTATATATTCACATACACACACTACGGTACGTAATCCTGTTTTGTTGTTTTTTTTTTTAAAGTGGTGGTTCATTGTAGGTGCTTATTTACCGTGCCGTTTAGAAGTATTTCTACTCTTCGGGAAAATTATAGAAAATAAACATTGCGCACAATAAAAACGTATATTCAAACAATACGAGAAACTTGTATCTCACTAGAACAAATAATAGTATAAATTGTGTCTAAATCCCCAGGAAGTCTGTAAGCAACACAACACTTTTAATACCAAAAGACACATGGTTGTTGACCAGCACTACGCTGGTGATTATATATAATCAAAGGTTTTAAGCAATTAAATACATCATTACGCATAATTACGGCTGATGGAGAGGAATGAATGTATAATTTCATGAAAGGGTGCTAATAATTCTCAACGGCACCACATTTTCCATTATATGAGCATATAAAATACATCACTCATTTGACATGAAATTTTTTTATATTCGCTGGTTTCTCTCCACCTCATTAACCTTTTTATTTTTTATTTTTTTATTTATTTATTTATTTTTTATTCATTCGTTCGTGCAGTGTGGAGGTGGACACAGATCCACGTGCTGCTTACTTCCGTCAGGCTGAGAACGGGATGTATATCCGGATGGCACTTCTCGCCACTGTGCTCGGTCGCTAAAAAAAACCTTCGGAGCCGAGTGAATAAACTGAATCGACTCTGCAAGTCCTGCTGGATGAAACCTTGTCACCACTTTCCTTTCTCATTGCTTTAGTAGTTCATATCACACGCACAAACATCAAACATAGCATATTACTTCTTACAGCCACTTTAGTTTATACAATCAAGTAGTGAAAAAAACCTGACAAATAACTGGAGGCTAGCAACACCCATGTTTGTAAGTGATGAGCACCAGACTAACACCTTATTTACTCTATGTAAGGGTTTTGTAATAGAGTGATCATGGGAACAGCTGGATTATATTTTTTGATAATAAAACTAATTTTCAATATTGCTCGGTATTCCTTGCTTTTGTGTTTTTACCTTAAAATACGTAACATACAGTTAATATCAAGATCATTAATAATTAGAGTAGTACAAGTAATCGTTCAAATAACAATGAAATGCGAAGGAACCTTGTAGTAAAATACAGGCAACGAGGTTTAGTGTCAAAGTGTAAACTGTAAATATGGCTCGAGTCTAGACGCGTATTAATCAGCCCGATTCATTAACAGATGCATTTACATTCAAAGCGTTACCGTAAAGTTCTGACCTATATGCGGTTATTGCATTATTTCATATTAACATTAAAATATGCCAACATAGTTTTAAATATATGAAGTTCAGTGGGCTTTTCCACCTAATTCCGACCTTATACAAAAGCAGCTGAATTCTGTACGTCTTTACTTACGTGATGCAATTATTTTTCAAGTAAAAACAGCGATTGCAAAAGATAAACCCTTTGACAGTTCTTTTAATAGGATTTAGGACACACTATGAGGAACGCAGACACCATTTTGTAATTAAAACTACATCACATTGTTTTGGTGAAGGTGAAAAGATTTCCCTAGTGTATATTTAGACATATACATATCATAAATATGTTGATTAGACATAAAGGGTAAATACTTTGCAACACTGACCTGAATTATTCCTGAGTCGTGACATTTGGTTAGAGGTCAAACCACAATGAATCTGAGACATGCGTGCAAAAGGGATGTTGTTCATAAAATATTCAAACAGCATCAGTAAATGAACTACGCTCCCTCTGGCACACTGGTATGAAATATTATACATTATAGCTTCGATTGTGAATGTGATTACATCTTTAAGTCTATCCTTTGCCTTGCTGAAACTGTTAAGTTGAATTTATTTGATTGATTAAAAAAAAAAAGTACGTCGTATTCCAAGGAACTGTGCCAGAACCATAGTTACACAGTTTTAAGATGAATGTTCTCTAGTTTTCAGAGATGCTCGTTTCAACTCATAGTCCTGTATGGGCTCATAAGGAGAACCCTGGACGATGAGTTGAAATGAGCATCTCTGAAAAGGAGAACCCTTAAACCTGTGGTGCACCAGCGAAAAATGACTGTTGTGTATACATTAGGATACCTGTTTGTCTCCAGAGATCAATATCTCAAGCACATCTCATGTCTGTTGTGTTGAATTGATAAAGGCACTAAAAACGTGTGCTAAGACGTTCCACACGGCAAGAGCGTGATAGTGACGTAGTATTCGCTATAAATACCTTTACATCACGTCACTCTTTTCCTTTTACTCCTTTTTAGTTACTTTCTCTGTGATTCTTTCTGCTTTCAAATGAACTGTTTAGTTCAGTTTGGCTTACAAAAACATTTACAAACAATTTTACTGAAATATAGTAGAATTCTCTCAGTCTCTCACATAGACGGATATCTCATTTGTAAGTCGCTTTGGATAAAAGCGTCTGCTAAATGAATGAATGTACATGATGCGTTAAAACCAGGTGGTAAGCAATACATGGGGGCATTGATGGATATTCTGCCATGGCACTGAAAATGTCCATGTTGCTGAAATTCATGCACTTCTGTGAAGGTGAGAGAGTGTCACAAGGAAGCTGGTCCAAGTTCACAAGTTCAGGCAGCCCATGTATCAAGCAATGCTTTACACTAAGAAAAGAGTTTTTTTTCAGATTTAACTTGATCTGTTTGATAAACTTTTCAGAAGACAGTCATTTTACTGACAATATTTTGGATAGATATAGCTGGTTCTGTTTTTTTTTTTTTTTTTTTTTTTTTTTTAGCACAATCAAGGTAGCATACATTTAATCTTATTTTTACATGGTTGATTGTATTATGCTTAAATTAAAAAAATAAAATAAAATAAAAAAATCCCAGTACAATGAAGGGTAAATGAAGAAGGAAGTCTCATTTAGAATATAATAAACATCTATCAGAATAGAAAATAATAGATTATCATTTGTTTCTTCAAAAATGCTTTTCTTATAGAAAAAAGACATCTTTGGTCATGGCACCACAAACAATTTTAAGACGTTTACACGATACTATATTCAGTTCTTGATAGAAAGTGACAGTAGTCATGAAGGAAACAGTTACTCACTTTTATTACTTTTAAATATCTCCAAGAAGTGAGTTTCAAACAAAGAAGTGATGGGTCATTAGGACCAGTGATGATCAGTGATTGGTCATTAGGACCAGTGGTGATCAGTGATTGGTCATTGGGAACAGTGGTGATCAGTGATTTTGTCAAAAACAAACAAACAAACAAAAAAAAACAATGGAGGCCAGAATACTCAAAACACATTAACATAGCACATATCTGTCATGGGCACAGTAGTGATCAGTGATTGGTCATTGAGATAAGTGGTGATCAGTGATTGGTCATTGACATCGGTGGGGATCAGTGATTGGTTATTAGGACCAGTTGTGATCATTGATTGGTCATTGGGCACAGTGATTATCAGTGATGGGTCATTGAGATCAGTGGTGATGATTGATGGGTCATTGGGCACAATATTGATCAGTGAGTGGTCATTAGGCACAATATTGATCAGTGAGTGGTCATTGGGCACAATATTGATCAGTGATTGGTGATTGGGCACAGTGGTGATCAGTGATTGGTTGTTGGGCACAGTGTTGATTAGTGATGGGTCATTGAGATCAGTGGTGATCAGTGATTGGTCATTGGGCACAATATTGATCAGTGAGTGGTCATTGGGCCCAGTGGTGATCAGTGATTGGTTGTTGGGCACAACACTGATCAGTGATTGGTCATTGGGAACAGTGGTGATCAGTGATTAGTCGCAAATCAGGCTCTGACAGTGGCCCCGCACCATTGCAGTCATGGAGTGCCACCTGCTGTGGTGTCACATCACATGCAACGTTAATGCTTCTGCTTGAGTGGGCACTATGACAAGTACAAAGTACAACATTTTATATACAAGTGTAATAATAATAACAGTTGCTATATTCATTTGTATTGTTTATACAGTTTGATTGTTCTCACTGTGCTGCGGGGGTTTCCTCTGGGTACTCCGGTTTCCTCCCTCAGTCCAAAGACACACATGGTAGGCTGATTGGCATATCCAAAGTGTCCGTAGTGTATGAATGGGTGTGTAATTGTGCCCTGCGATGGATTGGCACCCTGTTCAGGGTGTACCTCGCCTTGTGCCCGATGCTCCCTTGGATGGGCTCCAGATTCCCAGTGACCCTCTGGTATAAGCGGTATAGAAAATGGATGGCTGGATGGATTTCTTTTAATTGACTGTAATTTACGTTTTATTTATTTATTTATTTATTGTCTCCTTATTGTTACTCACAATAACAGCTTTGTCTAATGTCTGCCTGTTGTTGATGTTTGATTTGATTGGTATCGATGAAAATTTTATATATGTGTGTGTGTGTATGTATGTGTGTATATATATATATATATATATATATATATATATATATATATATATATATATATATATATATATATATATATATATTCTCACATCCGAAGGGGGTGAAGTTAAGACGCAAGGAAAGGAAACCAGGATGTCCAAATGAGAAGCACCCAGACAGTGCGTTTACATGGATAACAATAATATACTATTAACCCATCCATCCATCCATCCATCTTCTATACCGCTTATCCTTTTCAGGGTCACGGGGAACCTGGAACCTATCCCAGGGAGCATCGGGCACAAGGCAGGGTACACCCTGGACAGGGTGCCAATCCATCGCAGGACACACACACACACACTCACACACCCATTCATACTCTATGGACACTTTAGACATGCATGCATGTCTTTGGAGGAATGTCTTTGGAGGAAACCGGAGTACCCGGAGGAAACCCCCGCAGGCGAACGTGCTAACCACTAAGCCACCGTGTGCCCCACTATTAACCCAATTAAGACAATACTCTGATTAAGAAATACCATGTAAACAGCTATTTTTAATGACCTTAATCCGATTATGGTCATACTTGAAGTAAACACAAATGGAATTAAGACATATGGAGTACTCCTGTTTTAGTCACATTATCGACATGTATTACAGACATGTACACACCTTAATCACACTATTAACGTCGTGTGAGAGTTTTCACCACATTTTGCGACAGGACACGTACACACATGGTAGTGCTCAACCGTTTTACGGCAAACAAAAGAGCACGGCTGCATCCGAAACCACATACTTGCCTACTATAGGCCTGTAGTAGGAGAAATACATGCATCTCGGCTACTATATAGACGGTAAGTACGCGGTTTGGGACGCAGTCCACGGCTTCAAGCAGTTGTCTATTTGCACGTACAGCATGACAAATAATTAACCGCACTTAAAGCGTTCGCAAAAAATTTAATAAAAACACCCAAAACTGTATACGGTACCATAACGAAGACGAGCTGTATGTCGATACGTGAAATTCTGAGGGACGTCGGACGGCGTGACATGGGGACGTGATGACGTGTACTGTTAATCGATTTATGTTCTATAACATGTAAAACAGGTACATGAAAGGAGTCTTCTAAAAGCGACTCATGTAAACACCTTAATCGCAATATTGTCTTACTCAGAGTAAGGTCAATAAGTAGATTACTGCTGTCCATGTAAATGTAGTCAGAGTCTCTCCCAGTCCAGTGCGGCATGTGACTCTCCCTTCCATTAGGTGGCAGTAATGATCACCACAGTGGGCCACCGTTACAAAAAAAAGAAAAACGTGGTGGGCTGAATAAAGCAACCGGACTGTTGTTTCATGACGATTTTATGTAGTGGTACTTTATATTCTGTTAAAGGTAAATCCGTTCGTATTATTATAAAGCTTAATGTACAGTTTGGACCAGTGAGAGACCTCTAAAGTTATTCAGTTCGCTGTACTAGTGTGTGTGTAGCCGCTTAGCCTTAGTCTCTCCTACTGCTGGGTCTTTATACAGCTGGTTTTATATATATATATATATATATATATATATATATATATATATATATATATATATATATATATATATAACCTGATTATTTAAATCTGACCACTGGTTTATCATTTAACACTTTAGCTGTGTGTTAACACTAGCTGTTGAGTTTCTTAATGTCATTACTGACGCTAAGTTAGCTAGCTAAGCTAACTGTTCCTGTAGTTATACAGTGTTCCGGGGCTCAGTTCCGGTTCCACAGCGACCACAGAAAGGGATAAATCAGCTGCACTCAGTCAACGGACTGTTCTGAAACTGTACGGTGTGATAAAGGAGTTAGATGTGTAGATCATTTCATAGCTAGTTAAAGTGTTAAGCAGGTGTATGTGGACCTCCAGAGATGTTTTCAATTGTGTTGATGACGTCATGGTGTTTTATTAATGATAAATGTGTTTTTCTGCACTGGTGTAGGGATTATTCCTGCTGTGTAATCCAGGAATCACAGCTTTCACCTGTAGCAAATGAAGGAAAATAAGGAGAACACCACTCCTACCATTCAAATAACCAATCTGGACCACATTAAGCCATGCTGGTATTGGGACAAGAAGGACTTGGCACACACTCCATCCCAGTCCGAGGGCCTGGACCCGGCCACGGAGGCACGGTACCGCAGAGAGGGAGCCAGGTTCATCTTTGACGTAGGAACTCGACTTGGGCTGTATCCTTCCACTATTCCACACTTATCAGATTTTCCGTCAGTCAAAAGTTTACACGTAGTTTGCCTTTATTATTATTTACCTCGACTCCGCTGCTTGTTGTAGCCTTCCACAAACTCCTCGCCATAATTTCTGCTCCTTTCTCCTGTAACCTGTAACTCGGTCAGGTAGATGGGCCTCCTCACTCAGTTACACTTTATCAGTTCAGGTCAGGGCTTTGTGGTGATCACTCCAATACTTCCACTGTGTTGTCTTTTCATACAATTTTGGAGGTTCGGTTAGGAGTCCTGCTAGAAGACCCAGTTGCTCCCGACTTTCTGGCTGATATCTTGAGGTCTTGCTTTAGTATTTCTAAATAATCCTCCTTCCTCAGCAGTGCACCAGTCCCTTTTCCAACAAAACACTAAAACAATGAGATGCTGCCACCACCATGCTTCACAGTTGGGATGTTTTTCAGATTAAAAGCCTCATCCATTTTTTTTCCCCTTCACACATAGAACTTGTCATTAAGATCAAATTGTTCAATTTTTGTTTCTTCTGACCAGAGAACATTCCTCCAAAAAGCTGGTGATCACCTGCACACTTCCGTCTGGCTAATTTTTTTATTTATTTATATTTATTTGTTTATTTTTTCTCGTTCATGCTGATGTAGGACTCCCGTAATGGTGGATATAATGTACATACTTTGCTCCCTGATGCCTCCAATTTCATCACCAGTGCCTTTGTTGTTGTCATCTTGTGGTTCAGTTAAACCCTCCGGAAGTTCGTTCGTCCCCGAGAGTTCATTGACGCAGTGACTTTGCGGTCACGAGATTTTTCTATTCGCATACAGTTGTTTTGTACAGATGCTCGTGGTGCCTTCAGTTGTTTGGAAATTGCTCTGAAGGACGAACTGGACTCGTAGAATTCTTGACTGGTTTGCTTGGGTTTTCCGATGGTATCGTGGACAAAAAGGCACTGGCTCTATAAGTCCGTCCTTTCAAACTCCTAATTATGACTGTTGGCCAATCAGGAGCATTTAAAAGTCTTCCAGACCGTTTTTAAAAAGACTGTAAACCTTGTGTATGTAAACCTTTTGACCTCCTAGAATTCGAATATAGAGAATTAAAGCTGAAATGTTCATATGAAATGTGTGGAGTTTCATGAAAATCTCAGCTTGAACATCTTTATCCTAGGTTTATGTAAACTGTGCTTTTGTTTTTTTTATTTATTTATTTATTTTTTTATTTATTTATTTATTTATTTATTTATTTATTTTAAAAAGGTGTTCTGTGTTTTGCTCCTTGACATTTTCTCCTTTTATTAGACATTATGATACCTTGGCCACTGGAATTATATACTTCCACCGCTTCTACATGTTTCACTCTTTTAAACAGTTTCCAAGATATGTAAGTACACCCTTTGTGTGTGTATGTCTGGTTGTTTATATTACCCTCTTGGTGTTTGTGTAAAATGTGTTATCGAGGTACTTGTATCACAGGAAGATGCTGTAGACAAGGACCACATTCTGCTTTGCTTTTTGATTGGCATCATTAATCACGTAGCACATCCAGATGACTCGTTTCACATCTTCTGTACTGCGATTTATTTATTTGTTTGTTTATTTATTTATTTATTTATTTTAATACACAAACTCTCACCATGAAACTAAATTTAAACAAAGCAAAATTTTGGCAAATACCCACACCGATTTTTTTTGCCCCGATCAGGGGAGCGGCTGAGAAGGATCCGCTGTCATTATCCAGCATGAGAGCGGCCTCTAGAGGCGAAAAAAAACCCCATCAGTGACTAATTTTGTTCTGTTATTTGAAGTGTTTTTTTAATTCATTTTGAACGTCTCTATTTTTATTTATTATTTGGAATGTTACTGTTTGGTTCAGTTTGGATTTATATTTTTTATTCACTTTAATATTTATTAATGGTTAATATTTATTAATATTTATATATTTATTTCATTAAAAAAAGTAGAGTACATTTTTCGCGGTAAAGTCAGTACTGTCATGTTTTCACTCGGTATAAATTTTTTTTAACTGTTGATTAAATCAGTTATCGGCAGGTCAGTACTGCCCAATTTAGTTATCGGTAAAATTCACTTTAGGTCGACCTCTAACTTCGAGTCGTTTATGTGATTGGGCAGTTGCCTCACTGTTTATTATTATTATTACATTTATGGTCAAATTTATCTTTCCCACTGTATCAGAAAACTTTATTTTTGGAGCGGAGATTCGATGTTTGAGATTCTCGGGCGTTTACTGAATAGCTTCGATTGGATTCTCCAGTTTATAAGCAATATCGATTGTCAGGACTTTTTTTAACAAGGAAATATTGTGATAAATATTGTGGTGTTTTTGTTTTATTTTACGTCCAGCCCTAGGGTTTAGATAAATAAACATAAATAAATATACTGTTCAGATAAGTCTGTGTGAGCTGAAACAACTAGGAGCCTCCCTAGGAATGCCCTAGCATTGCCCTTTAGTGACACCAGGGCTTAGGGCCTGAAGCATGGGGTTTAAAATGTTTTTAAATTTCCTGTTCTGCTGTTGGCTGGTTATTCTGCCGAAGTCGCATCTCTGTGGTTTTGAATTCTGCATATACAGAGTCTCATATTTTCAGCTATGAACTTCCCAACCTTTACCCGGATTGAATTAGCTGAGAAATGCTGTCTTTAAGCAGCTGTGTTTGTGGTATTAGCGCTGGTGTATAGAATAGAATAAAATAGTGCTCATATTTGGTGGTTTGAGCACAGCATAACAGTTCTGTCCACAAGTCGCTGTCCATCAGCATCGTAACTTGCCTAGGAAGCCGATATTCCTCCCAGACAGCAGACCTTAGGGGTGTACACGGTCGAAAATTAATACGTTTATTTAAGACACCATGCTCACACAACTCGTAACAGTGAATAGTAATGTTTTGTAATTACAAGTGCTAAGGAAATGTATTTTCTACTTGAAGCAATCAATAAAAAAAGGCCAGAGCTTCTTTACGTCTTCGCAGGTGTAGCAGACATCCAGATAGTTTTGCACGCTCTTTTTCGCAGCAATGTTTGTCGGTAAACGAGACCTTTTTAGCTATACTCATGTTCGACACACGTGAATCATAGAGGGCTTCGGCTGAATGCGCGTTGCGATGACGTCACATGATGCGTCTTGATCCAAATCGGCAGAAAATCTCCATATGTTTTCCATATATCACAGAGCTGCGTTGATTTCTGCAATCGCAAAATCCTGTATGAACTGGCTAAAGTGGGGCTAAACGTACCGCTAACCTCACACTGTGAATCTGTGTCTGATTTGGTTTTTATTTGATTTGATGAAACCATGACTGTTTTCAAACTCGAGATAGACCGGTTCTTTTCTGGCTATTTGTGCATGTAATTCATGAAAATAAAGTTGGGTTTGGCTTCAAAGCTGATGAGACACAATTATCAATTGTCCAGCAGTAAAACAGAACAGAAATTACAGTTACAGAACAAACATACAAAATGAACAATAAAAACAAATCTATTTTAGCTGTAAAAAAAAACAAACAAAAAAACAACATCGGACCTCCTCAGTACAGGTTCCTAATGAACATTGATTCAAATATTAGGCTCATTTTCTAAATGCATACTCTTGGAGTTTGGTAACCGTGGTCAGTCGTGACTCGGACGGTCCCTGGTTAACGTAGTGATAAATTCTGTAGACAGCGAAGGAAATGTGTGGCGTGACGAAATCTTAAAGCATAATTGTTGCCTTTGACTTTTCAGGTGACGGGAGCCTGCTGCCTATTTCTGGCTGGAAAGGTTGAGGAGACTCCAAAGAAGTGTAAAGACATCATCAAAACAGCTCGCAGCCTGCTGAATGACGTGCAGTTTGCCCAGTTTGGCGATGATCCGAAGGTGAGCAAGAGGGTCTGTAAGGCTAAGAAAATGAAAATATTTAGATAGCGTTCCAGCAGAAGTGGGTTTGTGCATCTGTCTTCTGTAAGAATGTCGGATTTAATAAAAGGATGTTTACAGCCGTGATGACTGAACCGGATTAACAGGCAAAGTAACAGTCCTGAATAAACCCGTCGGACTTAGTTGCTAATCCATTTCAGTCTTTAATCCATAGACGTGACCTGACGTTTGGAATCTGTCGAGATGACACTCTGATTGGTCTTTTATTTATTTTTTTACATTTTTATACTTCGTAATAATAAAGCTGTGGCACATTAAGTTTAATTATCTAGATTAGAGATCGAACGATTTAGTGGATTTTACCCATACCGATAATTTGGGTGTTACCTACCTGCCGATAACCGATTAAGCAACCGATGGTTTTTAAAATTGATACTGAATAAAAGCATAACACTCAAAGTAAAATATTGCTGAACTTTATTAGAGAAATAAACAGTACTGACTTTACCGTGGAAACGTACTGGATATACATCCAACCTGAACCAAAAAACACTTCAAATAACAACAAAATTAGTCAGCGATGGTTTTTATTTCGCCTCTAGAGGCCGCTCTTGTACTGTATAATGATAGAGGACCCTTCTCAGCCACTCCAGGGCAGCGCTCTCCTTCAGGAAACCTCAGCTTTGGTCAGGTTTCAGACTCGCTTGAATCTTTCGAAGCCTGGTGCATTTGCGTTCGACTTAAATAATTGCAAACCATGTTTTTCTTTTAAAAATTATTATTTTGGTGCTGTTATGTGCAGCAGAGTGAACGACACTTGTGTCCCACAGCGTTCCCTTACCGCTCATGGTAGACGTGTGTTGTAGAAACTAATGATGTCGTCATCGGCTGAAACGCATGCGCACGTCAATTTATTTCCTGAACAAATGTGGACCCGAGTACGAGTTGTGTTCACGTTCAAGGGGAATCTCAGCATGGGTCCGGTGCAACCGAACTTGGACCGCCGCCTACAGGTAGTCTTGGGTTTGGTACCGCAATGCACTTCCCAGTCCGCACGATAGCGTTCACATTACCACTTATTCATGCAAGCCGTACTCTGTTTCAAATTAAACTGCCAGTGCGAATGCCCCCTTAAAATAGCTGACTTTGACTCTTCCTTTCCCCTCCTTTTTTTAAATCTAATTTATTCTGACCTTATATTCAGTTACCGTTTATTCATGTTTAGAGCATCAGTATGGGGTTCGAGTTTCACATCTAGAATTACCTCTAGATACAGCTGGCCAAGAAATAATCCAGCATGCAGCCATTTCCTAAAACAGAAGGACTGTGTATTAAAAGATCTGCACTTCCTTTCCAGTTCTCTTGATATGTCTGTGCATCCCATTTAAAACATATCTACCCTAAGAACCTGTTGAATTTAATGAGGTTATTTAGACTTAATTGTGCAGGAGTACACAACACGCCTGATCATGTCCGAGTGCTTCCAGACGGCTCTGTAGATAATATTTGTGATGAATGTGGTTGATTTTTAATGATTTGATATTTATAAACAGGAAGAAGTTATGGTGTTGGAGAGGATATTGCTCCAGACAATCAAGTTTGATTTGCAAGTGGAGCATCCGTATCAGTTTCTTCTTCGTTATGCCAAACAACTGAAAGGTATGGACAGTTTTTTTTTGTTTTGGTTTTTAAGTAATTAAAAGAGTTTCTGGTGTGTTACTGTTTGTGAGTTCCCTGCACTTTTGTGCGCATTTTTTTTTTCTCCAGGTGACAAAAATAAGGTGCAGAAGCTGGTGCAGATGGCCTGGACGTTTGTGAATGATAGGTGAGCATTATTTTTCCCCACCCTTTTTAAATTATTATAAAAAAAATTTTGTAAGTTTTGTCAGTTCAACTCATTTTATTAAGTATTGAGCAATTGTTATTGCAGCTAAACAGACTTAAAACTCCACTTTGAAGCACACATGTATACACTTTATTAACAAAAGTATGTGCACCCCTGACTATCACACCCATATGTTGTTCTTCACCAAACTGTTAACACATATTTGGAAGCACACAGCGGTATAGGACGTCTCTGTACGCTGTAGCATTACAATTTCCTTACACTGGAACTAAGAGGCCCAAACCTGGGTGCCCAGCATGACACAAAGTGCACAAAGCGAGCTCCATGAAGACGTGGCGTGTTAAGGTTTGAAGAAGGTGGAAGAATTCGAGTGTCCTGCATGGAGCCCTGACCTCAACCCCACTGAACACCTTTCAGATGAACTAGAACTGGAGCCTCCTCACCATCCCAACATCACCGCCTGACCTCAACCTCACTAATGCTCTTGTAGCTGAATGAACACAAACATAAAACCTTTTAACCGAAAGTGAAAATAGACCAACATGCTGATGAAAGAAGTTTTAAACCAAAACATCAACTCAGAATATGATTATTTATTTATCATATTGGATGCCATTTTCTGTCACGTATTGTTTAGGGTGGATTTTTGTGTAAGGAAGGATGTGGGGAGAAATGACCAATAACACTGCAGTAATAATTAACCAAAATAGACCCATGCATGCTTAATGGCACGTGTGGATAATGTAGAATTACATTCCTGGTATATTGTGTTAGTCTTGGTTAGGGATGTCACGATACCAAAAATCTAGTAGTCGGTACTGATATCACCAAAAGTACTCGATACAAAAGTCGATACCACGGTGTGGTTTAAAAAAGAAAAAGAAATATATATATTTTTAAATAAAATTTAAAAACTCCTGGAAGACATCCTCCTCTGGCTGATACTGGCAATAAGAGAGAGAGAGGGATAGATATTTCAGTTATCAAACACTGTCTGACAATGACCAATAACAAGTGCTAAGGCGCACTCCTAAACGCACGCACGCGCACCCCCCCCCCCCCCCCTTATACTCTGAACGCAAGCATTAGTTTAAATTCACTGATATAGTGGCAGGACAGAAATATTTATTAAAAGCATGAACATTTGAATAATTATTAGTGACAGTAGCTACATTTAGCTGACAGGACATGGGCTGAATGGCGATGCATGGTGGCCCATTAGGAGGTAGTTTATAACATTGCAATGCGTTAGGCTCGTTAAATAATAACTGGCTATCGCAAACATTGCATGGAGCATAACGTCAGCTGGTTTCATGGCTACAATGCCAGCTGCCTCAAACAAACGTAATATAGGACCCGTCTTTCAGGTGCTTCGTCAAATTCCAGGTGTTTCCTCGCTTTGTTTGAAATGAACGATAGCATCGGTTGCACATCGGCAACCGCTAAACTTGTTAAGCTAAGCTAATCTTCTGTAGTTTTTCCCGTGTGCTTGTAGGCGTTCCTATTCTTCACCACTTGTGGGCCGACTAATACACTTGCGCGTATTTGCTGCCCCCTTCAGTTCCGGAAGAATCGCAACCTCAGGACATTCATTAGAACCGGTACTAACGGTACTGCAGAAAAACAAGTACCGTCACGTTTTAACAATGTTGGTACTGAAGTATTGGTTCTCGTGACATCACTAGTCTTGGTATATATTGGTATATTCCTGGTATATTGTATTGGTCTTGGTATATATTGGTATATTCCTGGTATATTGTATTGGTCTTGGTATATATTGGTATATTCCTGGTATATTGTGTTAGTATTGGTATATTCCTGGTATATTGTATTGGTCTTGGTATATATTGGTATATTCCTGGTATATTGTGTTAGTATTGGTATATTCCTGGTATATTGTATTGGTCTTGGTATATATTGGTATATTCCTGGTATATTGTGTTAGTATTGGTATATTCCTGGTATATTGTATTGGTCTTGGTATATATTGGTATATTCCTGGTATATTGTGTTAGTATTGGCATATTCCTGGTATATTGTGTTAGTCCTTCTTCCTACTTCTGAGGATTTACCACAATGCAGAATTATAATCCTGGTTTCAAATGTGCTAATTTAACTTGTAACATTTGTGTCCTCAGCCTCTGCACCATGCTTTCGCTTCAGTGGGAGCCAGAGATCATAGCCGTCGCAGTCATGTACTTGGCTGGTCGCCTGTGTAAGTTTGATATCCAGGAGTGGACATCCAAACAGTCGTCTCGCCGTTGGTGGGAGCAGTTTGTACAAGACGTCCCTGTGGAGCTTTTGGAGGGTAGGAACCTTAGAATTACATATAACGAAACATTTTTGGTCATTTGGACCCCTGCGTCTATTGTGTTTACCGTTTTTTATAACTGGTCACTTGACTGATATTCCATGAAGCAGGCTAACTCGACAAGCCTGGCTCATTTCAACAAGCGCAGCTAATTTCTGTCAATTTTGGTTCAAAATGATGTGTTTTTAAAGACACAGGGTTGTCACACCAAATATTGCCTCTGAGACCTTCTACGTTCACATCAGCTAAATCAGTCTTGCCATTTTGAAAGGCAGGGTCGTGATCTTGCCTGATCTCATTATTGTTTCGTTTTCCACAGACATCTGCCATCAAATCCTGGACCTGTACTCTCAGGGCAAGCAGCCAATTCCACAGCAGCCCCAAATGCAGGAGAAAGACAAGCCACAGCCTTCTCCTACAGGCCTGCTCAGTCAACCAAGTGGAAACCCTGTAGCTCTGCCACCATCCAAGAAGAATTCTCCTCAGGCCAGCCCCCCACGGCAACTAAAACGGCAACACGTGAGGCGCCTCATTTGGTCTTTCTATCTGTTAGAGTGCAGGTGATTGTGGTTATGATGGACGGATACCTCAGGGTTCACTCAGGTCTTCAAAGTGCTAAAAAAGTGTATGAATTTAGCTGGGGGGTTTTTCTTCAAAATTTAAGGCATGGAGTAGCACAGAAGAATACATTATGCCAGAAATACCTTTTTTTGTTAAATATACTTCAAACAGGATGGAAGCATTTGAAGCAAACACTGTTTTAAATATTTTAGACACCCTAGCAACCATATTATAGATGATATAGGTTTTGGATTGATGAAATGGCTCTTTGAAGATGAAACTCCTGAGAACCCGGTCTCAGCAGACACGAGTTGAGGTGGATCACGGTAATTGCCGTTTTGTCCAAGTTAACGATGAACAATCCTAACACATTTGCCAACAGGAAGGGTAAAGGTTTATTCCACAGCATAACAATTAGACGTTTTTTAGTTGAAACATGATAAAAATGACAAATCTTTCAAAAATTATGGCATCACCACACTTGGAGGATGTTCACCTGGCTTTTTTTCTTTTTTCTTTTCTTTCACAGATGTGACACACAATTATTATTTTTTGTTTAGTAGTTGAACAATCTGGTTTTGAAAACATACCTCAAACAAATGAAATGAATTTATTTTAATTAATGGCATTTTTTTTTCCAAGTCAGGTAGAGGAAAAAATGATGGAATCATCAATAACAAAAAAAATTACAATTGGTACTTTGTTGCTCCTGCTTATGATGGCCTGAATTCTTTGAGGCATGGACTTCACTAAGGAAAAACAATATTCTCCATCTCGTGGAATAGTTCCAACTTTCTAAAATAGTGGTTAACGGATCAGCTTTGCAGGATGGAGCCTTGTCATGGACCAAATTATTTTTAAATTTCCACCACGGAGGTTCAGTGGGATTGAGATCCGGACTGTTTGCTGGCCAGGTCGTTAAGTTGATCTGCCTTTCCTTCCCTTTCCTCAGTGGTTAAGACATTGGACTACTTATCAGAAGGTCAGGAGTTCAAGCCTCAGCACTGCCAAGCTGCCAGTGCTGGGCCCTTGAGCAAGGTTCTTAAACCTTAAATGCTCAGTTGTATAAATGAGATAAAATGTAAGTTGCTCTGAATGCCATAAATGTAATGCTCTGTGGTGAGATGCATTATCATCCTGATCGCCAAACCTATTTTCTGTCCAAAATTTCTGTGCATTGACTGCTGAGGTGTCCCCTGGTCCTTTACCTGACATGAAACCCAATATCATAAACGAGTGGGGAAATTTGTAATCCTTGTTGTCTTCTGTTTAGGTGTTAGTGCTGGTTTTCGTTTGGCTTTTCTATACGTATTTCATTCAGCCAATTTCTTACAGTTCTGTCATAAACATTGATTCCTGTTTCAATCCATTTGTTTTTCCATTTGTTTTGTTGTGCATTTTCTATTCTCAAGGCATATTGCTTTGAGTTTTCAATCCTGAGGCTTTGAGGTCTTTCTTGGTATGCTTTCCTTTTATAACCTTGTCATTTTGTTTATTCTTGCACCACAGTTCAGACACAACTGACCTAGAACAACCACACTCCGTGTTGGATTTCCTTCTTGGATGAGTTTTATAATCCTTTCCATTGTTTCCATTGAAAACACTCTTGTTGGGGCCAGGTTTCCTTTCAGTAACCAAGTCCAACAGCTTGTTTAGGTCTGTAAGGACTCTTTTAACTGCAGACTAATTAGCGTTTTTAAACTTCTGCTGCTATTTATCAATTACAAGGTGAATCCGTAATTTATTCCTCAACATTGAGTGATTCCATAATTATTTTTTTTTCCTCTACTTGATTTTGAAATTTAAAAAATGTCATTAATTAAAATAATTTCATTCAGTTTGTTTGAGGTATGTTTGACGAAGCCAGACTGTTCAGCTATTAAACAAAAATGTTTTATCTATCTATGAAGTAATTTGCTATTTTTTTGCCGGAGGTAGTATACCCTTAAACTAATTATATATACTTCGTTCACCCTCTTAATCGTGGGGTAATATCGTACTTTAAATGTTTGTCGGCAAACAGTTTGGTGGATTTCCTGCTATGGTGTCGTATCACGTTCCTAAGCCTTTTGGAAAGCCATATGCTGTTTATATTGAATGAAAGATTTACGTTAACATTTACCACATAAACATTGTTAAAACGCATTGTGTAATCTTTTAATGTGTTTAATTTTTTTTTTTAGCCGTCTCCAAAAGAAGAGCCAAAAGTTGCCACAGGTAAGGACGGGCAATTTGTAGATATGTGGTATTTATAGAGATATACAGTCTGTTGTTTAAAAAATATATATATTAAAGGCTCTGTTTTTTTTCTTAGAGCAAGTTGGTTCTAAAATCCCAAGACTGGAGAGCCCAATGCCTCCCCTACCAGTTAACCAGCCTCCTGGTAAGAGTCACCATGCACACATGGTTTTCTTCATTGCTCACTCTTGTGAGTGAGTGATCTTGTTTATTTTTACATTGATGGAAGTGTTGGCTTTGTGTGTGTGTGTGTGTGTGTGTGTGTGTGTGTGTGTGTGTGTGTGTGTGTGTGTGTGTGTATTTGGACTTGTAAAGATTTTTTGATGATATTATTGTTATTATTATTATTATTATTATTATTATTATTATTATTATTGTTATTATTAAAAGAAACATTCTGTGTCTCTCCCCTTCCCGCTGATTTTAGATCGCAAACCCCCACCTTCAGCCCCTGCCCCTCCTACAGAAGCAGAGCCAGCAGCCTCTGCTGATTCAGACTTACCAAAGGCCCCACCTCCACCCCATGGAGCTCCGCCCCCTCTGCCTCACCGTCCGCCACCCCCGCCACCCTCCAGCTACATAATGGGCATGTCCACAACCAGCTCATACATGTCGAGTGAGGGCTATCAAAGCCTGCAGTCCATGATGAAGACAGACGCACCATCCTACCCCCATTTGCCACCCTCTTACGCAATGCCTTACCACCCACATGTTTACCCGCCTCCAAGTGCCCCTCCTCCAGGCCCACCACCACCTGCATCTTATCCTCCTCCCAATCTTCCTCCACCCACTCCATCCTACCCACCGCCAGGCTACAACCACAGCTACCCGCCGCCTCCACCGCGCATGCCACCCCCGGGCATGGCTTTACCTGCTGGGTATCCGCCTCCACCAGTCCCTCCAGGGCAGCCGCAAGTGCCCATGCCACCTGTCATGCCACCGGTGGCAAGCATGAACCGTGGAGCCTGGATGAGATGAATGTCCTAGGCGATATGGATAGATGGACACGTGTCTAGTTCTAAATAACATTTTTCCGAACTTTGTGTTGTCTCAGGAAGATAGATCAGAACAATCTTTTCACCCTGTTGTCAGTTTGACCTTTAAGTAGACAAATGCATGGTCAAGTTTTAGTATACATTTTGTCTAGACTCACTTGTAAGCATCTTTGTATGGCCATAGATTAAATTAACTGTCGTCGTAGTCTATAAGACTGGCATCTCGTTCTAGGTGTGTCCCTGCCACGCCCTCCAGGATAGGTTCTGAATCCACTGTGATCCAGATCTTACTAACGGGATTACTGAAGATGAATGAATGGTCTGTAAAATTGGTATTAGATGAGCCTTAAAAGGCAGCTTCAGCAGTCCCCCAGAGTGCAGTGTGTGTACTTAGCTCGGTGTGTATCAGTAGGATACGCTGTGACTCTTGGCTCCTAATTAATTAGATTAATTTTGACCACATCAGAACCTGACCAAGATTGTGATTATTTCATTGAAGAAGAAAAAAAACCTGTTTCTTGTTCAGAATCACACATCCATTCCATACAACAATATGAAAATTGTTTGGACCTTTTTTGAGAACTTTTTAAGAACGTCTTCTTTTCGACACCCTTTTGTGCCTGTTTTGCGATAACATTAGCTACAGTCGAATGTGAGCGAATTCTCAGATGCATCCACAGAACCACTGACGCAGTACGAGCGAACATTTTATGTAAATACATTTCATGACTTCGATCTTGACTAGAAACATTTTAGTTAATGAATCTGCAATGCGTGTACATATACAGCAGCTTTGGGATTTATTTTGCATTTGATGTAATAAAAGTCTTTTTCCTCCACAAATTATTGGGGTTATTATTATTTCCACTCTCTGCTGCTGTGGCACATCGGGCATCATTTATCAACACGCTTTGGAAGGCGGTATTTTCTTTGTATTCACATGTGTATGCTGATAAATGGCAATCAAATGTAAATTCCCGGATGGCACCATCAGTGACGTCCATAAACTCCAAAAAAAAAAAAAAAAAAAAAGGCAAAGCTCACAGAGCAGAAATTTCAAAATGACTACTAAACAGCTGAAAAGAAAGTAGTAGTAGTAGTCTTTTTCATACTGGTCTGTAAATATCTGTTCCCTAATACGTGTAACAAGTGCTAACTCTTCCAGTAATTTCACTCTGCACAGACCGGCCCCGCCATCCTATTAGACGCCAGTGTTTCTTCTTAATTGAATGACTAGAGTCTTATTTGTCTTAAAATGATTTGAGTTGGCTTGCAGTCTTTATTTTTTTATATTTAATTGATTTAAACTTAAGCATAATCCATATATGTAAATGCAGTAACTCCTTTTCAAATTATACCCCGATCAGCCGTAACGTTAAAACCACTGACAGTTGAAGTAAATAACATTGATTTATCTCTTTACAATGGCACCTGTCAAGGGGTGGGATTATATTAGGCAGCAAGTGAGCAGTCAGTTCTCGAAGTCGAAGTGTTGGAAGCAGGAAAAACAGGCGTAAAAAAACAAGTGTAAAAATCTGAGCAACTTTGACAAGGGACAAATTGTGGTGGCTAGACGACTGGGTCAGAGCATCTCCAAAACAGCAGGTCTTGTGGGGTGTTCCCAGTATGCAGTGGTTAGTACCTACCAAAAGTGACCCAAGGAACGACAACCAAGGCTGCTGTAGCACAAGTTACTGAAAAAGGTCATGTTCGCTATGACAGAAAGGTGTCAGAACAGAGCTTGCTGCGTATGGGGCTGCGTCGCTTTTCACCCAGAAAGCTCCTACAATGGGCACGTGAGTGTCAGAACTGGACCATGGAGCAATAAATCCATTTGTATCTGGTTTGATAAATGAGGACCAATGTCAAACACTTCTGCAACTGGAACATACATGCATACATTAAAAGTCACTAAAATGCTTATGCTACTGCATAGAAAAATATGACCAGAGTATGCTGACATGGATAACTACAGACTGGGGTATTAGGCATGGTTCATTAAATTATCTGTATTTAGAGCGGAAGACTGTTTCAGAATCACACTAGGAAGGGGTATTTTTGGTGCATGCTCTGGATAAAACTTTAGGAAAATCTTAAAAGCATGAATAGTATTCTGGGTAAAATAAATGACACTGTCCATTCATGAGTAAAGTGAGTATAAAATATGAAGTTCTTCATGTTTAAAATTAGTATCTCCTTTGGAACAAGCATTGATTGTCCCAGTGGATTCAGGTCTTCCTCCATTGCTAATCAGTGGGGCCAGAAAACGCTTGGTCCCTTAATCAAAGCTTGCAGCTATGTTAATTAGGGGCCAAGCACTGAAGGTGTGTAGGCACTGTATTGTAATAGTATGGGTTTTTTTTTTTTTTTTCTCTGCTAAAACTAAAACTGATCATGCAGACCAAACTGTGGATGGTATAGACATGAAAATTGGTCAATAGGTTATGGTTAACCCTAACCCTGTCCTGTTATTCAAGTGAGTTAAGCCAGATGGTGCTATAGCTGAATGTTTGACATTTTTTTAAAGCATGGCCATCATCAGCCAATCAGAATTCAGCAGGCATTTGACAGGTTAACATTGACCAACTTGAATAGTAGGTCCCTCTATGGATCCATTTGGAAGTGATGCAACCACATGCAAATTGGCCACTGGGGGATGCTGGGGGATCAAAACTTCAACTATATATTCATCTATGGTTGCTTTATTGTTCTGTGCAACTTGCCAAGAACTAGCAAATAGGCACAATTTACAGAAGGTGCTTGTTCCCTACAGATTGCTGTTTGTGGCTATTTTTAGCGTTCCAATCACCGAGGGAGCAGGCACCCTATTGCTTTTTAGGATTTTAAAAAAATTTTCGTTATTAATTTTTTTCCCTCAACTATAAAGAATTGTGCAGCTAAAAGTGTAAAGCCAGTCAACATGAAACTTTATAGGTAGGTGCAGTATTTCAACCGACAAAAGTAAACGGTTTACATTTTACGCCATATCTCAAAAAATTGAGAATTAATCTAGGCCTAGGATTTTGGGGCTATGTACACAAAATTGGTGTCGAAATACTCAAGGGGCTCTTTTTTTCTTGTACATCTCTTTTAAAATAAGATCTGCAGTGAAAATTCTATCTTTGCATGATTCATTAACTCAAAAAAAAAAATCCCTTTTGAAACAATTAGCCTATTTGACAGGGTAAACACTGAGCTGTCGTTGTGAAACTTGAACGGTTTATCTCTCTAGGGACCCACTATTAATCAGTGCAACCTGACTCAACTTGGCCTCTGGGATGCTATTTATGTTTTTACTCTTATAAACAAGCATAAGTCTTGCAACATAAGGTGTACAGTGAAAAAGATTTTCCCTCATGATTTGTTTCCTTAAAAAAATATTTATTTGCCTTTTGGATCAATTAGCATCCCAAGTAGATCTAAATTTGTTTGCACATCTTCAGAAAATTAGCGTCATCACTCATCAAAGCCTAAACCACAATAATTATCAAAAAAAAACATGTTGAAATTTGTAAACGATATTGCCTCCAGATGCCAATCATTGCATGGCAGAGCTAACTGGTACACTAGTTTGCACATCTGTTTTTGGCACAAAACTGTTGGACATATGCAATACTGTGTATTGGATATAATGATCTGTATCATTTTTATACAGTTCTACATTATTCTCTTTTTAAAAAATTTTATTCCTACTTTAATATATTTATTTCTTGTACCCGAAAGATTGAAACACATTCCTTGTGTGTAGAAATACACACAAGGCGGGCGCTGGTAGCTCAGTGGTTAAGATGTTGGCCTACTGATCTTTGGTCGTGAGTTCAAATCCCAGCACTGCCAAGTTGCCAATGTGGGGCCCTTGAGTACGCCCTTAACCCTCAACTGCTCAGTTATACAAATGAGATAAGATAAGGATGTCTATCAAATGCCGTAGATGTAAAATATAGAGGCCATACTGTAGATCCAAAATGCAAACCACTTGTGAGCAGTAAGAATTTGAAAACGGGAGATGAGCCACAAAAGATCTGGAACCTCTACTAAAGTGATGGAAAGGCCTGCATCCAGGGCTGGACTGGGACATAATTTCAGGTCAGAAGTCTCATACTCATCCAGGCCACCCCATACAAAATTTGAAACCACAAATGACCTTTTTTTTTCTTTTTCTTTTTTTCTTTCCTAAATTCAGTTTATTACACACAGTATGGTCATCTCATAAAAACATAAACAAGCAACCCGGTGGTAGTGAAGCATTCTTAAATTATATCAGCTTACATGGGTCTGCCAAGCATTTAACAAACACCAAAAGTGCAAAGCTGCAAGTAACTCTCTATTTTTCACCCACAAAAGGACATTAAATGCAGAATAGAGGTAAACAAGACACTTTATTTTTGTCATTTCTCATGTTCCCAGGTCTACTGCTATGAACAGATCTGTCTCCATGTTGTTGGAAAACAATTTTTTAACCTAATTCGTGAGCACAGAATCTAAATAGAGCAATGTTTTTTTTTTATTAGATTTTTTCTGTTTTATTTTGTTTAAAAGTAACTATACTACATTTCATACAAATATATTAAAGCATATTTAATTTTTTTTTTTAAAACCTCTACCTGTCCTCTCAGGTTGACCCTGAAGATTGATCACTGCACCAGAGCTAGTGCCAGACTGACTCTCTCCACTTTATTGTGAAAAATAGGACAATTATTTTTTTTTCAACTTTGCATATGGGCAGATATAATTTTCTAAATTGCCTAAATATCTGTTGGTATAATACTAACTACATCATGACAATATCTATTTAGAAAAATCCTAATATTGCTTGGAAAATGTTTGTTGTTGTTATTGTTGTTTACCCTAGCTGTATTTGTAATTTCAACATGGAGGGCTCCCTAAATGTACCCTATGTAAATTTGGATATTTGTCTGCTAAATTATCTAGTATTATAACTGTACAGTAGATAATTCTGTCCTTTAGCATATTTAGAGTGATGATGATGATAATAGTGATGAAGTATGCTAGTAGTGAAACTGTGGTTAATACTTGATTAGTGAACACAAAGCTGCAGTATTTACAGATGAGACTGAGCTGCACTTGAAGCCTTGAACAGGTCAGTAATTTTGCGACATTTAATTGCTTCATGTTATACGACTTTCCTTTTGCGTGCCCTTTCCCTGTCTGCTCCACCGGACCGCTTCCTCTCCATCCTCTGTGCAGTGATGACTCGGAGCCAGAGCTGAGGAGAATGGTAGTACTGCAAGTCAAAACTAACAGATTCATGATTTATTATCGATTTATTATCGAATACCGAATTCGAAAACGATCACTTGAGTACATTGGACAGGCAATAATATGAAATAATAACGATTAAGTAAGTAAGTAAGTAAGTGAATAAATAAATAAATAAACAAACGAATAAATAAATAATAGCAGGGCAGTGGGACAAATCAGTCATCTGGCCACAGGGAATACATCCGCTGTTCCTGATGGCCAGTCTGGGCCTGAGCTCATCTGTGGAGGTAGTGTCATGGCTTGGGCTTGCATGGCTGCTTCTGGAATAGTCTCACTAATCTTTATTGATGATGGAACGTAATTTAATTGAAAAAGTGGAATTTTCATATATTCTAGATTAATTACACATAAAGTGAAATATTTCAAGACTTTTTTTGTTTTAATCTTGATTACGGTTTACAGCTCATGGAAATCAAAAATCCAGTATCTCAAAATATTAGAGTAAAGAATTTATCATACAGAAACGCACTCAATACTTGGTCAGGGTTTTAAACCCTTTGCATGAATTACTGCATCAATGCGGCGTTGACTCTCGACTTGTGAAAACACAGTGGACCAACACCAGCAGATGACATGGCTCCCCAAATCATCACTGACTGTGGAAACTTCACACTGGACTTCAAGCAGCTTGGACTCTGTTCCTCTCCACTCTTCCTCCAGACTCTGGGACCTTGATTTCCAAATGAAATATAACATTTACTTTCATCTTTCCCGTGATTGTGGCTGTGTACTGAACCAGACTGAGAGATTAAAGGCTCAGGAAACCTTTGCAGGTGTTTTGAGTTAATGATCTGATTAGAGCTCTTCTCAGGTCAACATTTCTGTATTATATACTCTGTATTCAAATATTTTGAGATACTGTATTGTTGATTTCCATGAGCTGTAAACCATAATCATCAAGATTAAAACAAACAAAAAAAAGCTTGAAATATTTCACTGTATGTGTAATGAATCTAGAACATATGGAAGTTCCACTTTTTGAATTAAATTACAGAAAATAATGAACTATAGGAAATCTTCCATACAGTCCATTTCCACACATTAGTTAAAGGTTTCTCTTCCTGTTTCTATTCTTCCTGTGGCTGTGTGACAGATTGGGCACTACATTAGCAATAACCACCTTAAGTTTAAACACTATTTTTCTTAGAAAGACTTCGTTTACACAGTACTCGGCCATCTCATTCTTGAAGTCAAAAACTTCTTTGAAGTTTGAAGTCCAACCTGAAAAATTTTAAGTCTTTTAGCACCATGCTGTCTACGCCGTCATATTTGGGCTTGAGATTCAGATCTATGTAGTTCTGATATTCTAATGTGTCCCAGAAATGGGGCTTTTCTTGTGTTCCTTGAACCCCATGGCCTTGGGAAGGTTGCTGAGTTTTGATAGGTAGAAATAAAAGACTGCCAATGAATGACTGATTGAAATTGGTAAAGCACACCTTTATCAGGGTTTTTGTACAATGAAATCTGAGGCATATAATCTGCTGAAATATTCTGGCAAGATCCTAAAAAGAAATAGATTAAATAAAAGGATAATAAAAGTAATAAAATAATAATAATTAAATAAAAATAATTCACTCTAAGACTGATGACAGCAGCACTGCATAATGTAACCAGACTTTCAAGTGATTATGGCTACTTTTAAAGATAAAAATGAATGTTACCTACTTTGAGGTTACATTTTTACAGTGTACTCAGATGAACATAACATGATCTTACTCTGTAATAAAATGTAATAACTTTAAAAAAAAAAAATTTTTTTATAGATCTTTTAAATTTTTTTTATAGATCTAATCGCAGTTATACAACTTACTTTAGATGGAATATCGCTGGTGAATTTGCAAAAGTTGTGAATATTGTGCACGTTAATAAAATGAAATATAGCTGCAAGCAGCGATGTCGGGCCCAAGCACTATGGTGCCATCACCACCTAGTGGGTATTATGAAAACAATGCATAGTGAAGTGAGTGCTGTAGAGTAAAACACCCAAAAATACAAAGAAAAAAGTGCTAAAATTTGATGCATTACCATGGCAACATTATGTAAAATATCAAAAATCCTTTAACAATTTTACATCAGCTGTGTCTTGACATTATTCTGACCAAGTTTGAGGCGATTCAGGTAAAGATAAGAGGCTTATCGCAAAGTCTGTCGTAAGTCACACACTGACCATGACTCACAGTAGTCACCTCCATGTGACCCCTGTGACCAAACATACAGCTCAAGTTCCAACTAAACCACTCATTGCATGCAGAAGTAATGAGACACTTCCTATTTCACTTTTTGCGTCATACATTTATTGCCTCGACGTGGCGAAACCATTCGAGATATCACAAATCCGTTCATAATTTTGCATCCACATTGTCTTGCCATAATGTTGACCAAGTTTGGTGACAATTACATCCCCTAGGAGGAGTATTTAGAAAGTTAACTTTTTTACAAAATCCAAAATGGCCGACTTCCTGTTGGGCGGAGCTAATGATTGTCACATGAAAGTTGTTCGGGTCGATATATGCAATATAAGCATAAAACAATATGCTTACTGAATTTCATACATGTACGTACAAGAATGTACAATTTATGCCCCAAGGTTTTGTATCGTGTAAAAGGGGGCATTTTTTGTATCGTGTAAAAAAAAAACCCCACCACGCCCATGTGCTACTCTTTACGGGGGCCTAATGTCTGACAACTCTAACGTGTGTGCTGAATTTCATGAGCATGTTAAGGGCCCAAAAAGTCCCTGAAAGTTTGAAGGAAAAAAATCCTTAGAAAACAATAGGGACCTGCACACTTTCAGAGCTTGGGCTGTAATAAAGAGGGATTCTATCAGTTCATTTCTTGCTTATTTTCATTCTTGAACATACATTCTATGTAGCATAGAATACATTCACACTAAACACAAACATGATTTCCAAATACAGGTTCTTACTTGATGAGAAGTCTGTGGTCTCTTCAATTGAAGTTTTGAGTGTAGGTTCTTTAAAGGGCACACATGGAGCTTGTACATTTCTTGTCATCCTAACAAGTTCCATAACCACTAACTTTTATTATAGGGAATCCCAACTCAGGATGTGCATGTGTGCACTTTTCAGTGTGTGTGTGTGTGTGTGTGTGTGTGTGTCGTAAACACTTCCATCGCCTGAGGTTGTTTGAATAGTGTGTGTGTGTGTGTGTGTCGTAAACACTTCCATCCCCCGAGATTGCTTGAATAGTGTGTGTGTGTATTTATGTCTTTTTAAATATGCGTGTCTAATTGTTTCAGTGGCAGGACAACTGCTGGACAGGATACATCATTAAGCAGGAATTCTGTATCCTAATGACCTTTGACCTTAAGTCCAAGTGTGCACATGAGAAAGAGAGAATCAGAATCAAGCTTTTTTGGTATAGGCTTATTGGTTCGAACATTTTGCCTTGCACCTCCGGGATTGGGGGTTATATTCCTGCCTCTGCCCTGTGTGCACAGTTTGCATGTTCTTTCCATGCATCGGGGGTTCCTCTGGGTACTTCGGTTTCCTCCCCAGTCCAAAGATATGCATTGTAGGCTGATTGCCATCTCTAATTTGTCCGTAATGTATGTGTGTGTATGTGTGTGTACAGTGAGGGAAAAAAGTATTTGATCCCCTGCTGATTTTGTACTTTTGCCCACTGACAAAGAAATGATCAGTCTATAATTTTAATGGTAGATTTATTTGAACAGTGAGAGACAGAATAACAACAAAAAAATCCAGAAAAACGCATGTCAAAAATGTTATAAATTGATTTGCATTTTAATGAGGGAAATAAGTATGTGACCCCCTCTCAATCAGAAAGATTTCTGGCTCCCAGGTGTCTTTTATACAGGTAACGAGCTGAGATTAGGAGCACACTCTTAAAGGGAGTGCTCCTAATATCAGTTTGTTACCTGTATAAAAGACACCTGTCCACAGAAGCAATCAATCAATCAGATTCCAAACTCTCCACCATGGCCAAGACCAAAGAGCTCTCCAAGGATGTCAGGGACAAGATTGTAGACCTACACAAGTCTGGAATGGGCTACAAGACCATTGCCAAGCAGCTTGGTGAGAATGTGACAACAGTTGGTGCGATTATTCGCAAATGGAAGAAGCACAAAAGAACTGTCGATCTCCCTCGGCCTGGGGCTCCATGCAAGATCTCACCTCGTGGAGTTGCAATGATCATGAGAACAGTGAGGAATCAGCCCAGAACTACACGGGAGGATCTTGTCAATGATCTCAAGGCAGCTGGGACCATAGTCACCAAGAAAACAATTGGTAACACACTACGCCATGAAGGACTGAAATCCTGCAGCGCGCGCAAGGTCCCCCTGCTCAAGAAAGCACATATACATGCCCGCTGAAGTTTGCCAATGAACATCTGAATGATTCAGAGGACAACTGGGCGAAAGTGTTGTGGTCAGATGAGACCAAAATGGAGCTCTTTGGCATCATCTCAACTCGCCGTGTTTGGAGGAGGAGGAATGCTGCCTATGACCCCTGGAACACCATCCCCACCGTCAAACATGGAGGTGGAAACATTATGCTTTGGGGTTTTTTTTCTGCTAAGGGGACAGGACAACTTCACCGCATCAAAGGGACGATGGACGGGGCCATGTACCGTCAAATCTTGGGTGAGAACCTCCTTCCCTCAGCCAGGGCATTGAAAATGGGTCGTGGATGGGTATTCCAGCATGACAATGACCCAAAACACATGGCCAAGGCAACAAAGAAGTGGCTCAAGAAGAAGCACATTAAGGTCCTGGAGTGGCCTAGCCAGTCTCCAGACCTTAATCCCATAGAAAATCTGTGGAGGGAACTGAAGGGTCGAGTTGCCAAACGTCAGCCTCAAAACCTTAATGATTTGGAGAAGATCTGCAAAGAGGAGTGGGACAAAATCCCTCCTGAGATGTGTGCAAACTTGGTGGCCAACTACAAGAAACGTCTGACCTCTGTGATTGCCAACAAGGGTTTTTAAACCGAGTACTAAGTCATGTTTTGCAGAGGGGTCAAATACTTATTTCCATCATTAAAATGCAAATCAATTTATAAAATTTTTGACATGCGTTTTTCTGGATTTTTTTGTTGTTATTCTGTCTCTCACTGTTCAAATAAATCTACCATTAAAATTATAGACGGATCATTTCTTTGTCAGTGGGCAAACGTACAAAATCAGCAGGGGATCAAATACTTTTTTCCCTCACTCTGTGTGTGTGTGTGTGTGTGTGTGTGTGTGTGTGTGTGTGTGTGTGTGTGTGTGTGTGTGTGTGTGTGTGTGTGTGTGTGTGTGTGTGTGTGTGTGTGTGTGTGTGTGTGTGTGTGTGTGTGTGTGATCGGTTGGCACCATGTCCAGGATGTCCCCCGCCGTGTGCCCCAAGTTCCCTGGCATAGGCTCCAGGCTCCCTGTGACCCCGTGTAGGATAAGTGGTGCAGAAAATGGATGGATGGGTGGATAGATCTATCTTGACTGGGGAGGAATGTGTATATTATTTAGACACAGGGCTGGAATGTAGGTATTGTTCTTTGTAGAAAATGTGAGGGATCTTTTACAAATGTAGGTAAATTATTAAAGTATATTCACAAAAACAATTTAATATCAAATGATTTAAATCAGCTTAAAAGGGTCTTGCCTGCACAACTAATATAGGGCTTCCAATTTATTTGTGTTGTCGCCTCACAGCTCCAGGGTCCTGGGTTCAATTTTGAGGTCATTTTCTCACTATATTAGTTAATTAACAATACAGAAAAATAAATACTTTTTCACAGCACAGCATATATATATATGTCATGATCTCCCCTTTAGACAGCGCTGCAGCTTGCAGCGTGATCGGAAAGCCGGAGTACGTATATGTGCACGGACCGGGTGCACGAGTGCTCAGCGAGCACACGCTTTTCGAGTGTTATTGACTGTGACTCTGTTTACTATGGACACGTGTGTTTGTTATGATTCTGTTTTGTCTATGCCCCCGTTTAGTCATTGGTTGTTTTCCGTTAGGTGTGTCATATTGGTTCCAGATGTCCGTGTTTGACCATGAATACGTTAGTCATTTAAACCCCTCATGTTTCTGTGCAAGTTGCGCAGTATTGAGTTTAACTCTTTGCCCAGATGTCATTTCTTGTTTCTCGTTTCATGTTTCATGTTTCCTGTTTTGACCTTGTTTATAGTGACCTCGTTTCGATTACAGCCTAGCCCAGTTTATGCAAGTTTGCAAATTGCCCAACCCTTTTGGATTTGTCTGCCTGCCTCCTTAATAAAATGTCTTTACCTGCACTTGCTTCCACCTCAGTTATCATTCTGTGACATACACACACACACACACACACATATATATATATATATATATATATATATATATATATATATATATATATATATATATATATATATATATATATATACACACACACACACACACACACACACACTATATATATCTCAGGGTGACCATTTCACTCGCATTTGAGATTGAAAAGTTCTTTGTGCGAGTGACCTGTTCGGAGTTGTATAATACAATCGGGATAAAAACTACAAAATGCCTCTACACCATGCAGCAGTTACTTTCGCACTGCTTTTCATCACCTCAGTCACCCGAACAAGTGTGGAAATACTGCAAAGAAGCCATTATGATGAAGAGTAACTCTGTACATCATCTGCTTTTCTCAACTTCCCAATCTCACAAACCGCCATCTTTTATTGATTCTGCAAAATGACCTGAACCTGCGACCTGCTCGTGTAGACACAGCGGTAAATTAATAATAATGCTAACGCAACAAGGTGGGTTTTAATTCAAACAACTTTATTAAATAATTCCTTACCAATCATAATCAAGAGTAGCAACTGTTCAGTCTGTAAACATACAGTATGCTGTAGCTCTCCCTTCACCAATGCTAATAGACAGCACATTCACTTCATTTAAACACAGGGTTGCCAGATATACACCAGAAAACTCAACTCCAGTTTCCATGTTTTGAACTTACACCCCAAAATAACGCAATATTATCAGCAGACATGGCAACACTGTACTGGGGGACCCACCTAGAACTTAGAAACAATCAAAACTAATAAAATGTAAAGACAGAAAATGTGCTTAGTTACAAATTTAATACAGAAATAGATATTATAATAACTTCATAAAATATCAATAAAATGAGAAATTAAATGATGTTTAATTACTATGGGTTGCATTTAATATCAATTTGACATTAAGCTTAGTTTGCTATTTCCTTAGAAAGCTATTAGCCTTTTTCCTAATATGGATCATGCTTGTGTTAGTCTACTTTTAATTAGGACTCATTATTGTTTAAGATATTTAAAAAGAAATATTTTATGCTTGTTTATTTATCAATTAACCAACCGTATTTCTCATTGCTATTATTTTGATTCAATTAACAGTGACCATGACCAGAGAGTTTACATTTAACTGTTTATGACAGACCTCCTGATTAAAGCTCAAAAAAATAAGATTGGTATCTGGATTGTTACCGGTTGTAAAAGTCATGATCGGACCATCCCTAATGAACACCATTAAACTAAAGCGCTTTGCATCTAACGGATAAATGAACTCACCCAATCACATCCTATATGAAATTATTCCGATATATACACAATATACACAGAGCGATTCAAGAACTGGCTCCAGTCCAGAACCATGACAGTGGAAAATGTCTAATAGTGTAGCTTTATATATATTTAAGAGGAGCAGACTTCAAAGACTGTACAATTTGTACTTGCTTACAAGGGGAAACAGGTTAACGGTTGTTTTTTGCATACAGTCTGTAAAATTAACTGAAAATATTACATTTAATTTATCGGAAGGTAAATTAATTTGTCATGGCTCACACTATGTTCCTAAATTCTGTCATAATTGACAAGCTCAACTTTTCTCATGCCTACTTGTGTGTTATATTGTGCCACATTAACGTCACCACCTCTAAAAAACTAAGCGTCAACCGTGCTCCAAAATTTTTGACTGTGCTCCTAAATTTTTGTTATTAGGAGCACAAGTGCTCCTACAATAAATTGTTACAATAGAGCCCTGTGTATGTGTATATATACACACACATATACACACACACAACCACACACACACATTATATATATATATATATATATATATATATATATATATATATATATATATATATATATATATATTAGATAGCCTTTGACAAAAGCAGAATATAAGATATAAGGTTGCGATCGACTTTAACGGGAAACATGGCAATCACACACAACACTGTCGCCAAAGTGGGAGCTAAATTTGGGAGAGACAACTCCGTAAGTGTTTGCAAAGAAATGGCGATCATGTACAGGATGTTTTGTAAATAAAGTTACATTTTGCTTAAAAAAAAAAAAAAAAAAAAAGGGTTCACTTCCATTATGTACAGGTATGGAGACTTTTGGGACACTGTAAATTAACAAGACAACATACTTATGAGCTTACATACAATAAACTAAGCTTGCTGATTAAATGGGTCAAGGTTTCAGGTATATGACAACTGTAAAATCCAATAAAGTGGTATGTTACAGGCAAACTATCCAAATTTACTTTCCAATATTAGCATTAAAATGACTTAAAGTCACTGATTGGCATTATCTCTATTTTAGAATGGTAATTAGAGTCTCGTTATTTTTATGCTCTCTTTTACCTTCGATGTGCATCTTCTTTTATTCAGCAAAATGATACGATTATTTAATGTAATGTCTTAATAATAATAATAATAATAATCTAACCCACAAACAAAAGAATGAACCACAGCTTTACCATACGATGGATATAAAACAAATGTTTATTACATGTTTAATGAGTGTTTTCTTAAAATTCTGTATTTATAAATAAATATTATATAACTGTCCATACAAGTATGTATAAGCATATTTGAAATGTAAATGTTTGCATCACTGGTCACAGCTGAATATTTGCATAGCTTACTTATAATAAATATACAGAACAATGAGCCTACAAAACACTTTCTGCAGGATAACATACATTTTTGCTTTTGTTTTTTGTCTTAAAAAACGAGTCTTGGTACATTTCTGAAATTCTTATCTGTGGCTAAATCTAACTCTATAAGTATTCATATCAAACAGCCATATTAATTCCTCACTTTAATTGTAATTATCATTAGTGATAGATCCTTTTTTGACGTACTTCTCTGTAGTGACCTGCTGCAAAGCGTGCACATCTTTCCCGCGGCTTTTATTTGTAGTAATATTCCCACAGCGCTTCATATTGTGATGAATGACACAGACCATCAGCAGAATTACCATAACAGCAAACACAATTATTCCAAGAAGAAATTCAGGTGTGCATAAACCTGTCTTGATTGGGGGATTCCTGGTTGTAGGTGTAAAGATGCCAACAGATGTTGTTGTGCTTAATTCTTTTGTCTTGACACATTTGGTATTACCAATAATATGAAAACCTTCAGTACAAGAACAGTTATAACTCCCAGGAGTATTCATGCAATTTTGGTCACAATCTGATTCTTGACACTCATCTATATCAACACAAACCCCACCATTTGGCCGTTCTTCTAGAATGAAGCCAGCTGGACAGCTACACTGATGAGGTTTGTTAATGTCACAGTCTACAGCCAGACATTCAAACTGTGAACAATGAAGTGTACATTCGTGTTTGTTCTCTGATGACACTCTATAACCTTCTAAGCATTCACAATTGTAACTACCTACGTTGTTATTGCATGTGTGTTCACAAGGTCCAGAAAAGCATTCATCATCATCTTCACATGTGTCCTTTTCCTTCCTAAAGCCAGTCTTACAGCGACACTCAAAGCCATCAGCAGTGTTGACACAGTAGGAATTTTCTTCTGGGCACAATTGTTTATTATTGCAGTTGTCAATTTCCTTGCAGGTCTTTCCATCCTTGCCAAGTTCATATCCATTTAAACACTGACAAACATAATTTTCTCCCTTCACTACACATTCTTGAGAACAGTTCGCTTGCACACACGGGTCGCTGTGAGCCTTGCTACATCGGACTGCGTTACTTTCAAGTTTATAACCTGGAAGGCAGGTGCAGCTGAATGTATTGTTCCACTTGTTGCAAGCATGTTCACAACCTCCTTTATAAACTTCACAATTCCAAGGTGCTTTAATCCAGCTGCCATCAGCACAGATGTATTTAGTTCCCAGATTTTGTTGTGTTGCATTGCTGGCATTGGGTACGTCTTGGAGATCCTCGCTGGAAAATCCGAAAGGAGTTTCATACTGAACTGGTGACTCGGATGGAAGTCGTGTGCACTTATTAACGTTTGCGTACTCGCACAAATATCCTTCAATTGTATAATTACACTGTCTTTCTGTCCATTTTGGGTCGCTTTTAGACAGTGACACGCATCTCTGAGAGCAGCTGATTCCATGCTTTTTCCAGTTTGTGAAATTGGTTGCTTTATCACCAGTTATCCACGTGTATCCTTTCAGATCCATGGTTGAATCTGCGCAGGAGTTACTCATGTACCTTAAACCAATCCAAAAATGTCCAGTATATCCAGTTAACAGATCTGATATGACACTGTTTGCTGCCATTGTTCGTACAGTCATTAAATGACCTCCGTTATCCTTACAGGACTTTTGTGCTGAATTAAAATCCACAACATCTGTATGGACAGTAACGCAGTAGTCATCCACACAGCTGCCGTGATTTGGTTTTCTCCCCTGAACTCTTACAAGTCCAAGCGCCATGACCACTCCTAGAAAAGCCTTCATCTCTGTATAGCAGCAATGTTGTCGTTTAGGAAAATAGAGATTGTTATGTTTTTTGGGGTTTTTTTTACCCCCGCCGTATTACGTTTCTTACCAAACGGTGTGCTGGTACTCACGGGTTCGATGTTTCTTGCGCTGCCTTTATATCACGGGAACGTGTGGGGAACTGAGAGGAAGTTGGTGTTTGCTGGCACTGCTCCCGGTCCGTCGCGCATTTCTCTCCACGCAACAGCTGCAGGCAGAACGCAGTATGCAGGCTACTTATTGCAATACTAAATATTTATCCTATTATTTATTGTAACGAAGAGAAATGACCTCGTTTTCTTTAGAGTTGCTTTTGGGCTGTGTGATTACAGAAATACACACAGAAAACATACACGTCAAATTGTAATAGACACCCCAAGACACCCCGCCCGCCCCTGAACAGCTTAATAAGTACCAGGTTGGAGAAATATATAAATAACAAAATACTGGATATACACACCCACCTCAGATTTATATATATTTACATATTTATATATATGTATATTTATATATACATACACACACACACACACACACACACACACATATATATATATATATATATATATATATATATATATATATATATATATATATATATATATATATATATATATATACACACATACATACATACACACACACACTTATATTTATTGTATACAGAAATTGTAATGTTTTCCAGCACAAATTCAGTTCAATTGAGTTTTATTTGTATAGCATTTTTTATTTGTATAGCATTGTCCCAAAGCAGCTTTACAAAAATCTATATATTCAGGATATCGATTTTAAATGTATGAATTTATCCCCATGAGCAAGCCAGAGGTGATGGTGGTGAGGAAAAACTATGTGAGGAAGAAACCTTGAGAGGAACCAGACTCAAAAAGGAACCTGTCCTCATTTGGGTGACACCGGATAGTATGATTAAAAATAATTAAATCCCTTCTATAAATGTGCTAATACATAAACATGCCACCAATAGAACCCAACACATTATCAGTAGAGATCCACGAGGACCATTATAGTTACCGTTTAAACCAATACAATTCCTATTACAACCATTCAAAATATGTATACACGACCACCACACCCATATGCGCGCATTCCAAAACCATGAGCATTACCACAATTTTTTTTCCCCACCTTCGTTGATGTAATAAACTCCATTATTTTGGGAAGGCTTTCTACTAGCTTTTGAGGCATGGCTGTGGGGATTTGTGTTCATTCAGTTACAAGAGCAGTAGTTGAGGTCAGGCACTGATGTTGGGATGCCGAGGATACTTGGGGTGCAGTCGGTGTTCCAGTTCTTCCCAAAATTGGTCAGTGGGGTTGAGGTCAAGGTTCTGTGCAGGTCACTCAAGTTCTTCCACTCGAAACTTAACACATCATGTCTTCATGGAGCTCACTTTGTGCACAGGGGCACTGTCATACTGGAACAGGTTTGGGCCTCTTAGTTCTAGTGAAGGGAAATTGTAATGCAAACAGTAACACAGCAATGATCACTGATTAATTTCCCTTCACTGGAACAAAGATATCACTGTTGCCCAGGTCCAGAGTCCCCCCACCATCATAACATTAGAGACAATAGATGGCTGAAGCACGAGTCTTTTGCTTATTCAATAAGACCTATAGACCTGTTTTTTCTTCTGTTCTCTCCTATCATGTTGATTTCCCTCCCCCTCCTTTCTCTCCTTTCTCTCTCCCCCTTTCCCCCTCTGTGCTCTGAGTGAGTGTAGATGAATAAGTGGGGAAGTACATTGTTGAGGCAAATAATTTTATGCAAATCACTGGCGGAGAATCTCCAGTGGTAGTGACTCTTAGTGTAGACATGTTAAAAGGCTGTGGGGATAACTTGGAGCAGAATGAGAGAATAAAGAAATTTATAAAATGAGAGTGAGAAGCTGAATAAAGGAAGTCTAGCAAATAAACTGGGATAATGGTAGAAAGGGAAGTAGAGCAGTCAAACTGCGCTCTCCAACCTATTCACTGGAACACTGCATACTCCTCGGTCCCTGGCTGCATCCTGCAACCACACTCACAGGAAATTATTTTCAATCCAGATGCTGCTGCCACTTCTTTTCCCAAATTCTCTGGCTGGAGCACAAGGCCAATCTGATGCTTTAATGATCCAAAGGAATTGGACTATGGATGAAATGTCAGATGTTTGTGAAACACTGCAGAATCCAATGGACAATACTGAAAAATGTATAGAATACATGAACACTATGGATGTTGTACAGTCTCCTCTGAAAGTACTGTATTATAATGGCAAGGCCAATTCTTTTGTTTTTACTATATACGTATTTTAGACTGGCCAATCACCAAACCTTAATCCAATTGAGCAGAATTTCAGCTCCTGAAGAGGAGACTGAAGGGAGAAAACCATGAAACAAACAACAACTGAAAAAATGGACGCCTGGAAAAGCAACACAAAAGAAGACGCTTGATGCATTTATAAGTATTAAAATATTAAGTGTTATTTCCTTTAAGACTATCTGTTCGTATACATCTGCTCACCTAAACATTGGGTGGTCTGATACCAAACGTGCCATGTTCTAATTTGTTGAACACATCTAGATGTAAATACCAGGAAATGAAAGCTGAAATTCTGATCTATTGTCTCATATTCATCTTTTCATCTCAGTTCAGTTCAGTTCAATTACATTATATTTGTATTGTGCTTTTTTATATTTAAATTTAAGCCCTAATGAGCAAGCCAGAGGCGACCTGACCTGCACATTGACCTTTAGGTCTATTTATAAAAACACAATATTCACACATTTTATAGTGTTCCAAAAAAAGAATTTGAGAGTTTGGTACAAAGGTCTTTTTTTTTTTTTTAATTCTCCAAGGTGGTGTATAACATGATATAATAAACATGTTATTGTTCAACATTTGCTTAAGAAACAAGGTTTGTTTTAATAATTATTGGTCTGTCTCTAAGCTATCCTTTCTGTCAAAGCTGTTAGAGAAAGCTGTGCAGTCACAATTGATCCTGTTTTTATATTCAGCTAAGTTATTGGAACCTTTCCAATCTGGTTTCACTGCTTAAAATAGCATAGAGTCTGCTCTGCTAAAAGTGTCCAATGACATTTTACTAGCAGTGAATCCTGGTGAAAAATACTATGTTGATGCTTTAGATCTTACAGCTGCCTTTGATACTGTAGATCATTATGTATTTCTTTCCTCTTTATCGCATTTGGTTGGTATCAAGGGTACCACCTTACAATGGTTCAGCTCATATCTTAAACACAGGTCCTTTTTGCTAGCGTTGGGTAATTTCTCTTCATCTTCCGCTCCTATTATTAGTGGTGCACCTCAAGGCTCCATTCTGGACCCACTTCTTTTTAACTTATATATGCGTCCTGTCTCAACGATATTAAAAAATGGTTAACAAATAACTTTCTCCAACTTAATAAAGACAAAACTGAAATAATTGTTTTTGGTCCCCCAAGATTGAGAGAGGGTCTCATTAATGAACTTCATAATCACTTTCCCTCAATTTCTTCTCAGGTTAGGAACCTTGGCATCATCCTGGACTCAGAATTATGCTTAATCAAGCAAATAAATGTGGTCATTAAGAATAGTTTTAATCAATTACGGATTATTTCTAAACTTAAAACATTTTTGTCTTTCCAAGATTTTATTAAGAAGGTTCATGCTTTTATCACATCGTGAATAGATTATTGTAATTCATTGTACTTGGGTCTTCCTCAGTCATCCCTTGCTCATCTCCAGATGCTTCAAAATACCGCTGCAAGACTGTTGGCCAGGGCAAAGAAATATGATCATGTCACCCCAATTTTAGCATCGCTCCATTGGCTCCCGGTCCATTTTAGGATCCAGTTTAAGATTCTGTTGTTTGTCTTTAAAACTCTTAATGATCAAGCTCCTTCTTATCTCAAAGATCTTCTTACACCACATTCATCTAGCAGATTTTTAAGATCTTCTGGTAGGTTTCTTTTGTATGTCCATCGATCCCGTTTAAAAACTAAGGGGGGCAGAGCTTTTTCAGTCACTACCCCTCATTTATGGAATCAATTGCTAATGGACATCCACCTGCCACCCTCTATTATCATTTTTAAAAAGAAGTATTTCTTTTCCCAGGCATTTTAATCTATTTTTTTTTACTATTGTTTATTGTCTGTCTGTGTTTGGTTTTATTCTATTTTCTATGGAACTTTTTCTTACTCTGTTCAGCATTTTGATCAGCTTTGCTGTGTTTAAATGTGCTATATACATAAAATTGATTTACTTACATCTCTAAAATATCAGAAGATACACCTGACATGACGCACATTCTGCTAAATTGAAATTTCAAGAATCATCTTGGACATACATCTCTCATGTGACAGCTTAACTCACACATACGCATACAAATACTCATGTGGTAGTCTCATCAACTTCTATACACAAACAAATAACCCCAGATGACAACAAAAAAACACAATGAATTATAATATGTAGTCATTCTTTTTCCCAAAAAGTAAACCAACATCCAGAAACCAGGTGGAAAAAAAAGTTTTGGCCCACTCTTCCCTACAACATTGCTTCAGTTCATTGATGTTTGAGGGCATTTGTTTATACACAGCTCTCTTAAGATCCCACCACAGTATCTCACTGTCACTGAGGTCTGGACTTGGACTTGGCCATTCCAGCACCTGATTTTTTTCTTCTTTAGCCATTCAGATTTCGATTTGCTGGTGTGTTTGGGATCACTGTTTTGCTGCATGATCCAATCTCAGCCCAGCTTAAGCTGCTGGACAGATGGCCTCATGCAAGAATATTCTGGTATAAAGTGGAGTTCATTGTCATGTCAATTGTGGCAGGTTTCCCAGGCCCCGTGGCTGCAAAACAAGCCCAAACAAATCATCACCCCTCCACCACCATGCTTCACAGTTGGTATGAGGTGGTTGTGGTGATACACTGTGTTTGCTTTTCAGTCAAAAGGATATTGTTCCTGGACTTTTGTGGTTTGTTCAGATGTAATTTTGCAAACCTAACTCGTGCACCATATTCTTTTTGGAGAGAAGAGGTTTTTTCCTAGCCAGCCTTACATGAAAGCCATAATTGTTCACTCTTTTTCTGATTGTGTTGTCATGAACTAAAATATTTTATGTGAAACCCAGCTGTGTTGGATTTTCCTAGTTCATCTTGATGAAGGCTGATGTACTGTATGTGCGTTTACCCGTGGGAGTTCTTCTATGGCTTCTGTTTGGAGCCATTAAAGATGACAGTGGCCAATAAGTAGCAATGATGAAAGATTTTCAAAAGATATTTACATGCTCTTGCATGAAATGAGTAAGTAAAATTGACTTAAAAAAGGAACAAAAGTTTGATTGACTTTTTTTCATTTATTTATATCAAACAGTTCCACTGCAAGGGCTTAATAAGATTTAAGTAAATGCTGTCCTAACATTCCGTACTATATTATGCAATCTATAGAATCCAATTCATTTAAACTGAGAATCTTATTCATTCAAAATAGCCTAAGTAGCCTACAAAACAAATGATCACCTTATCAATTCAATTATCAAATTAGAGCTTCATTTTGGTCTGTTAATGTAAATATCACTTTACATTAAATCCTCTTATTACAGATTAAATGTTCCGAAATCCTGACAATTTGGCAGAAGTTTAGTAAGGTTACTCCTTAGTAAATCCTGTATCTCCAGAGTTCTTAGTTTCAGCTGGGGTGGGCCAGTTTGCCTCATGAACCTGCAATCAGTCATACCGGGACTACACCATGGAAGGAAATGGGTGGTGTACCATTGTGAGGTGTTGTTTTTGAAAACCTGTCACTATCCAATACTTTGAGGGTGTGCCATAAAAATGATTTGTTAATTTAACATAAATAATTTAATTAAACCATAATTAAACCATTTTATCTTATAGCAATTTCAGAAAACATAATATGTTTTCCTAACAGCATTGTTGATGTAAGTTGACAAAAAAAAAAAAAAAAAAAAAAAAAAAAGAATGATAGCAAAAAAGATTGAACAATTTTCCCAGTGGAACAAACCATATAAAATTTTCCATGATCTAATAGTGAGCAGTGTCCTTTACTGAAAAGACCAGGGACTGAAGGAAGAATGCCCTAAAACAACCAACAACTGAAAGAAGCCATGGTAAAAGCCTGGAAAGGTATCAGAAAAGAAGAATGCAATAGTTTAGTGATGTCAATGAGTCACAGGCTTGAGTTGTAATGTAATGTAAATGTAAGTCACAGTCATAGTAGGTTTTCACTGTCCCATCATCTCAAGTCAAGTTTTTAGATAACAGGTGCCTTTGGACAAAATGAACAGAGCAATTGAAGCTTAGCAAAGTGAGCACTTCTTCCTGTTTTTTTTTCTCTCCATTTTTTGTTTGTTCGTTGGTTTGTTTGTTTTTACATCCAGTCTGTATTAGTGCCACCTTCATGACAGCTTGGCAAAAGTTTTTTTAAAGCAATTTCAAAGCCTCTGGGAGTCCAAAGAACAACAGTGAGAGCCATTATCTCCAAATGGAAAAATTCAGCACAGTAGTTAACCTTCCCAGAAGTGGCTGACCTTCCGTAATTCCTCCAAGAGTACAGACTCATCCAGGAAGCCACAAACGAGCCAAGGACATCATCAAGGGACCTACAGGCCGTTCCTACATCAATAAAGGTCACTGTTCATGACGCCACTATCAGAAAGAAACTGGGCAAAAATTCAATTCAATTCAATTTTATTTGTATAGCGCTTTTTACAACTTTCATTGTCTCAAAGCAGCTTTACAGAAATATATAAACACGGGATACAGATTTGAAATGTGTGAATTTATCCCAATTGAGCAAGCCGGTGGCGACGGTGGCGAGGAAAAACTCCCTAAGATGTTAAGAGGAAGAAACCTTGAGAGGAACCAGACTCAGAAGGGAACCCATCCTCATGATTCATTATGGTTTTTATATGAAGTCTAAAATGGCATCCATGGAAGAGTGGTGAGGTGAAGACTGCTGCTAACCTAGAAGAACATTAAGGCTCATCTGAATTTTGCCAAAACAAACCTTGATGAACCTTAAACCTTTTGGTGGAATGTTCTGTGGACTGATGAGTTGAAAGTGGAACTGTTTGGAAGACAGGGATCCCGTTACATCTGACATAAACCAAACACAGAATTCCACAAAAACATCATACCTACGATCAAGCATGGTGGTGGAAGTGTGATGGTGTGGGGATGTTTGGCTGCTTCAGGGCCTGGGCAGCTTGCAGTAATTGATGGAAACATGAATTCTGCTCTTTACCAGAAAATCGTAAAGAAGAATGTTTGGTTGCAGTTATGGCTGCTAAAAGTGGCACAACCAGATTTTAAATGTATTAGTTTTTCACATTGGTAATAGGTGTTGGATAAAGTTTTTTGCTTCAATAAAAAAAATTGTGCTGTATTTTGTTTGAAGATCTAAAACTATTCAGTATGAGATATAAAAACACAAAAACAGAAGAAATCAGGAAAATACTTTTTCACAGCACTGTATGTGCATCTCATGAACACCAGCGGTGCCAGACAGAGGCCAAAGGGTAGGACTTTGTATTGACTTAGCATTGAGGGTTGACAGTGGAGTGGCTGGCCACTTTATGTCCCAGGGCGTCCTCATGCCTGTGTAACCTTCTGGCTCTCCCTTTTAGTTACACTGTCATCTTGCTGGAGTCCCTGTTTGCATTTTGTGCACAATGTACATCTTCTGTTTACAGCACAAGAGCATGCTTAATAATATCTCCCTGTTACACATTACTCCTGCTGTCTGTCTGCCTGCCTTCCAGACCTGCCTGATCGCTCCTGATGCTCTACTTGTGCTTGGAGCCTCCTTCACCGAAGAATAGGCAAAAGTTCACCGTGAGATTGCTGTGAATGGTACAAGGCTTTGGATGTTCTTGCTTGGAAAGTCTAAAAACTGCATGTGCTTAAAACAGTTTACGCTAAATCCCAGTCATTGAACAGTGGATAATTTCACTTTTGTACTATAGACTTAAATTTAAAACGGTCATGAAAACAAAATGACCCTGATACCCCTGACCGTTTTTTCAGGGACAGCATTGCAGTGACGTTATTGCAAATGCTGGCCTATGCTGATAACTCCTGCCTTAGCACCCCCAGTTCTGCTGCATACATATTCAGGCCAAGCATTCTGTCACAACTCCAGGGAGTCAGATGCTAGTGCAGAGTGACTTCAATGGTTAAATAACTAATAAACAAACAAAGGCAAGAAAAGAACCAAAAAACTAGAACAACTAAAACAAACGACTAGACTTCGACAAGACAGGGCAACACAAGAGAAATTCAACATGAAAACAAAAATACAATCACAGTGCAAATACAAGAACATTACAAGCTACACTTCTTTCCAAGGATTTTTTTTTTTCATAGAAAGATTTAGTGCATTGAAATGTTTACCGATATAGCTGATGGAAACGCAGTTATATGTCAGCTATACGCTATACATCAACATAATCTTTTTTTTGTTGAACTTTAACGCATAAATTCTATGTTAATACTTCAAATGTTATTTAAAAATATTTTGGAAACAATTTTTTGTGAGAATGGCATTCACGCAAAAAATGGTCACGTGACAGAATTTACATCATGTGTCCTCACAATAGACAACATGGCAGAGAGGTACGCTTGGACTGATGAGGAGACTTGACACTTCCTAAATTTAATTCAAGACAAATGCATTACCTCTATTTTTGATTGAAAACGCTAAAGGAATACTACAACATTACAGGATTTACAAAGAAAAAGGGCTACAATAAACCATGGCATATCCTTCAGAGCAAATGGAAAGTGCTGAAACAACATTACCTGTCAAAAAAAAAACATGACATGATGTGGTGGTTCTTCGGGGGGAATATGAGGACTAAGTTTATGTTTTTCAATGAAATGGATCACAAACTGGTCAAGACCCACATGGTTGCCTTATTATCTACAAATATCAACAGCTCTGGTAAATTCTGTAATTCAATAATGAAGCTAAAATTTTATTCAAAGACCCATCAAGACAACTTTAAAATTAGAGTGTTTTTTAAAAAAAAATTGTATTAAGAGACCCGTGAGCCCTGTGAAGAACAGGAAAATGATTATGATTCCAGCGTGTCTACAGGTAAGACCTAATTAGCAGACATTTCCCATTTCCAAACAATCCTTTTGATATATATTGAGTTTCTAAATATGAAAAAACTAAAACAAAAATGCCAGTCTAATTGCTTAATGAATGTTATATTGTGATGCTATTTTTTAAGCAATTAATTATTTTATGTATTTATTAAGCTGTATTTATAATGTTTGTGTTGTATGTGGATTACTTGATTGTCTTGTAATGCTGTAAATCTTCGATACAAATAAATAAAAAACTAAATAGAACAGGAGATGTTTATAGTGTGTCAAATCTGGGTTGTGTAGATCATCCACTCAATGATTCACTTACCCCATATGTTAGTGGACCAAAGAGTTATTCAAATACTGAGCACCCTTCCTGGACCGGCCTGATGAATCAGTGCCACAGGATTCTGACCCACCACCCAGTGCATCAGGAATCTGGCAGTGATCCCAACAGCATCCTCAAAAAAAGAAGCAGTTGTCTCAGGTTAAATCCATTTTTCAGGATTTCCTCAATCAGCAGCATGAGCAAGTAAAGCGAGATCATTCAGTCAATTGCTACCATCATCTCTCAAGCTGTTCATTGTTTCAAGAATTACGCTAATGTTGCAGAAAGGAATGCTCATTCGTCTGAGGTGATGGCTGTTTTGAGGCAACCAGAGAGTATGCCGTGTGCAGTAGGTCGGTCATCACACTGCAAGTGACATCGTTGAGGCTCACCTTCATTACACAGATCTTCAATAAGTGGTACAAATGGTTGCTTCTCCATCTTGCAGATGTTATGGAGTACACAACACGCTGCCACAGCTGTGGCCATGGAAGAGTGGTGAATGCATGCTGCACCTTAACCTCTGACCCATTCAAGTGGCGATCAAATGCTTCTTGTTCCTTTGATACATTGGGTCCAGAATAACCTTTGATAAGCCAAAGCAGTAGTAGATAAGCTGGATCTCCTGCCACTAGCAGAGGCACCTGGGCTTCCTCCACATCAGTTATAGCATAAGGGTGTAGCAAAGCTCATTTACTGTACAAATCAAAAGATTTGACACACCTCATGTGGTGGTGTTTAAATGGCAAATATTTCAGCTTATATATGAATTTCCTCCTGACTGTTATTAACTTTAAATAGTTTAATACCCCAACAAATTACTTTCAAATAATTTTCAGTGTATAGGTCAGTGCTATTTAGAGTGGTAAGATATTGAACAACAATCGTTTTCTTGTGTGAATCATGACTACTACAGTAGGTACGTCCTTGAAAGACAATTTATTGTTTGTGTAGCATCACTCGC